>NC_049216.1:8265303-8537803 GCF_013347855.1 Anguilla anguilla
CACTGTTCCCTAGGCCACGCTACCCTTAAGAGAGAGAAACCGTAAGTGTTAACATAACTCTCACATTACATTACATTTTGTTTGACGTTTTTATCCAAAGGGATGTGCAATCAGTGCATATGGAAGGTCATCGGTACAAATACAAACACAGGTCAGATAAAGTGCAATTCTCCTAAAGTGACAGCTATCCATGATCCGTGATCTTCAAACTCCCCACTGGTGCAACTACAATTTCCATTCACAACACCATTATCTCTCTGTCAATACGATCCTTTTCTCTCTGCCTGAGTCCCCATTCAAAATGAATCCTGAGTACAGGATCACCAATTCCATCAGTCACCTGAACACTATGACTGTTAGCGCCAGTAAAATGCCTGTCACTGCTGTTCTATTTTCCCTCAGGTGACTTGTAAAAACGAGTACACGAATCAAACATTTAATCTTCGCTGGCCCTCACAGGCCAATTAATCGTGAGGAAAATATAAAAGTCATAACCCGAAGCTGTAAAGACACACACATGATGTTTTCAATTCTTCCTCAGGAATGTGAAAAAGAAGTAGTCAGCTCCACACAACCAGCTGGGAAAAAAAAGGTGATGGACATTCGGCCTAATTAAACCCTCGCTGCCACAGACGCCAGCTGAAAAGCAGCCAGTGACGTTTCAAAGGCTCGAACCAGTGACTACAGCCCAGCCAGCACTCACAATTAGCCAGGCGACAGTGCTACCCACTGTCCCACCGCGACTCATCCAATCACAACAGAAAGCCTGTCTGTCCCACAGCCAGTGAACAAGGTCTAGCGGATAAATAAATTATATACACGTATGTCACGCCAAGCACAGTCACCTCCACACACAAGCACGCACAAACAAACACGCCCACACAGAGATGCACACGACGGAGCGCTCGTCCTAACATACCTGGGCCTCGTCCAGCCCTCTCCCAGCAGCTCGAAGATGGTCATCTCCTTAGGGGACAGGTGTCCCCTCAGGAACTCCACAGTGTCCTGGGACAGGTGCGGGGAGATGACGGAGCGAGGCAGTTCTGGGCCCCCAGAGCTCTGCAAAATCTGCAGATCACAACACGTGTTTACACTCTCACTAAACCAGACCTGCTACCCTACAGGGTCTTACACTCTCACTAAACCAGACCTGCTGCCCTACAGGGTCTTACGCTCTCACTAAACCAGACCTGCTGCCCTACAGGGGGTTACACTCTCACTAAACCAGACCTGCTGCCCTACAGAGTCTTACACTCTCACTAAACCAGACCTGCTACCCTACAGAGTCTTACACTCTCACTAAACCAGACCTGCTGCCCTACAGGGGGTTACACTCTCACTAAACCAGACCTGCTGCCCTACAGGGTCTTACACTCTCACTAAACCAGACCTGCTGCCCTACAGGGTCTTACGCTCTCACTAAACCAGACCTGCTGCCCTACAGGGGGTTACACTCTCACTAAACCAGACCTGCTGCCCTATAGAGGGTTACACTCTCACTAAACCAGACCTGCTGCCCTACAGGGGGGTTACACTCTCACTAAACCAGACCTGCTGCCCTACAGGGGGTTACACTCTCACTAAACCAGACCTGCTGCCCTACAGGGGGGTTACACTCTCACTAAACCAGACCTGCTGCCCTACAGGGTCTTACACTCTCACTAAACCAGACCTGCTGCCCTACAGGGTCTTACACTCTCACTAAACCAGACCTGCTACCCTACAGGGTCTTACACTCTCACTAAACCAGACCTGCTACCCTACAGGGTCTTACACTCTCACTAAACCAGACCTGCTGCCCTACAGGGGGTTACACTCTCACTAAACCAGACCTGCTACCCTACAGGGTCTTACACTCTCACTAAACCAGACCTGCTGCCCTATAGAGGGTTACACTCTCACTAAACCAGACCTGCTGCCCTACAGGGTCTTACACTCTCACTAAACCAGACCTGCTGCCCTACAGGGGGTTACACTCTCACTAAACCAGACCTGCTGCCCTACAGGGTCTTACACTCTCACTAAACCAGACCTGCTGCCCTACAGGGTCTTACACTCTCACTAAACCAGACCTGCTGCCCTACAGGGTCTTACACTCTCACTAAACCAGACCTGCTGCCCTACAGGGGGTTACACTCTCACTAAACCAGACCTGCTGCCCTACAGGGTCTTACACTCTCACTAAACCAGACCTGCTGCCCTACAGGGTCTTACACTCTCACTAAACCAGACCTGCTGCCCTACAGGGTCTTACACTCTCACTAAACCAGACCTGCTGCCCTACAGGGTCTTACACTCTCACTAAACCAGACCTGCTACCCTACAGGGGGTTACACTCTCACTAAACCAGACCTGCTGCCCTACAGGGGGTTACACTCTCACTAAACCAGACCTGCTGCCCTACAGGGTCTTACACTCTCACTAAACCAGACCTGCTACCCTACAGGGGGTTACACTCTCACTAAACCAGACCTGCTGCCCTACAGGGGGTTACACTCTCACTAAACCAGACCTGCTGCCCTACAGGGGGTTACACTCTCACTAAACCAGACCTGCTGCCCTACAGGGTCTTACACTCTCACTAAACCAGACCTGCTGCCCTACAGGGTCTTACACTCTTACTAAACCAGACCTGCTGCCCTACAGGAGGTTACACTCTCACTAAACCAGACCTGCTACCCTACAGGGTCTTACACTCTCACTAAACCAGACCTGCTACCCTACAGGGTCTTACACTCTCACTAAACCAGACCTGCTGCCCTACAGGGTCTTACACTCTCACTAAACCAGACCTGCTGCCCTACAGGGGGTCTGCTGCCGTATAACAGCTTCAAATCTCACTCATTACATGCAGAAAACTGAACCAGGCTCAGTGTCAGTCAGTCCACACAGGAGTAAATCAGTGCCTATGAGATCACTGCATATCAGTCGGTTTATCAGTTTATCAGGAAGTCAGCGATCCAGCCGTAATGTCGGGCAGAGTGACTCACCAACTCCAGAGGTCCAAACAGGAAGTGAACGAGCTCAGAAGCACTGGGGTTCTGGATGTGTTTCTTCAGTTTGGCCTGTAGAGGGCAGAACAGGAGCAAGCAAACAGCAAGAACTAAACAGAGTGCTGCAAACAGTCAAAAGTGTATGTGGAAAGCTGTGCTTTGGTTGACTATAAACGCAGAGTGGGGCCGAATGCTGACTCTAGCAACTGCGCAACTGTATTGCATATCACTTTACAGTTGCCCCTTCATGAAAAGGATTTACCTCAGAAGTGCACACATATGGAAATATCATACTTTTCATTCCACCCATTATGAATGTGAAATGATTACACATTGAATCATAACACAGGAAAAGCACTGAGTGTAAGTGGTCAGTGATGAGTTGAATGTGGAGGTGGAGACACTGTATAACCCAGCATCGAGGTGGAAGTATTGTATAACCAAGCATGGAGAGGAAACATTGTCTAACCCAGCATGTAGGTGGAGAGATCGTATAACCCAGCATGGAGAGGAAGCATTGTATAACCCAGCATGGGTGTGGAGGTCTTGTATAACCCAGCATGGAGAGGAAGCATTGTATAACCCAGCATGGAGGTGAAGAGATTGTATAACCCAGCATGGAGAGGAAGCATCGTATTACCCAGCATGGAGGTGGAGAGATCGTATAACCCAGCATGGAGGTGGAGACGTTGCATAACCCAGCATGGAGGTGAAGACATTGTATAACCCAGTATCAAGGTGGAAGTATGGTATAACCCAGTATGGAGGTGAAGACGTTGTATAACCCAGCATGGAGGTGGA
Organism: Anguilla anguilla; assembly: GCF_013347855.1. Classification (NCBI taxonomy): domain Eukaryota; kingdom Metazoa; phylum Chordata; class Actinopteri; order Anguilliformes; family Anguillidae; genus Anguilla; species Anguilla anguilla. The sequence continues at coordinate 8,269,098 of NC_049216.1, forward strand.
GGTGTTGTATAACCCAGCATGGAGATAGAGATACTGCATATAACCCAGCATGGGTGACAGAACTCACCAGAAGGTTGAAGGCCAGCTTCATCTTCTGCAGGCTGTCGATGAACTCGTCTTCAGTGGGGGGTTTGGCACGTAGTGTCAGCATTCCCTCTGAGCACAGAAATCAACACCCAGACAGTTAATAGGGATAATCCATCGCATACAGGCCAAGACAGAGTCAGTCAAACTGACATCATCAACGCCCTTTCAATGACAATCCACAGACTCAAAAAATCCAGAAAAGCCAGTCTTACTGTTCCCATAAACATCATTACTATGCACAGATAACACTCCCCCAGAAGGATAAATCTATTATATTAGCCATAAATAACCTCAAGTCATAACAATAATTATACATTTAAAGGGAGACATACACAAAAGAGAAGTGATAGACAACTAACTCAGCATACACATAGGGTTTGAATCTCACACACGGCTAACTTAGCATACACACAGGGGTTTAATCACACAAACGGCTAACTAAGCATACCCGCTGGCAGTCTCTTCTTGCTGCTCTTGTGCTTGTTGCGCTGGTTGAGCTGAGAGAAGGCCTCCGCCGCCTTCTGCAGCCTGGCCACGAAGATCTCGATATCGTCCAGGGAGCAGTTCAGGATTTGCTATGGAGGGGAAACGCCAGCGTCAGCTCGGTCGTGCGCCCGGCGCAAAATCGCTACGGAAACGTTCGCACGGCGTCGCAGCGAGGTTGCGTAGGGCAGCGTAAGAATGTTACGCCAGCTTTTTCACAACCGCACAACAGGTTGCAGGGAAAAAATGAAGGTTATGGGATACGTTGTGAATACACCCAAATAACACATTCTCTTTTTTTTTTTTTTTTTTTACAGTGGGAAGTGTTTTAAATGTGTATGCAAGCCAACAAAATCACACAAACACAATCTTTTCACAGCCTTTTACTCACTGGCTGGATGTTAAGTTTGCGTGTCCGTGTGTGAATACTTTAAGGAAGTGATGCAATGAGGCTACAGGAAGTGATGCTATGAGCCATAAATCCCTCAACAGAGGGATGCTAACAGTCACCTGCTAACAGCACTGTGGGGACTCACCACACATTCTCAATGCGCTATTAGCACTGCAGAAACTCACCACATCTCTCTCAATGCTATTAGCACTGCAGAAACTCACCACATATTCTCAATGCACTATTAGCACTGCAGAAACTCACCACATCTCTCTCAATGCATTAACAGCACTGCAGAAACTCACCACATCTCTCTCAATGCATTAACAGCACTGCAGAAACTCACCACATCTCTCTCAATGCATTATGAGCACTGCAGAAACTCACCATATATTCTCAATGCGCTATTAGCACTGCAGAAACTCACCACATATTCTCAATGTGCTATTAGCACTGCAGGAACTCACCACATCTCTCTCAATGTGCTATTAGCACTGCAGAAACTCACCACATATTTCTCAATGCTCTGGGCCAGCTGCTCCTGAGACTGCGGGCTCTGCTTCTGAGACCCACGCCTCTCAGCATCTGCACACAACCACACAGTGACATAAATAGAACTACACACACAGAGCTATGTGCACAATACACAGACAGAGGGCACCAGTGTGTGTACAAGTGTATATGTGTGTGTGTGTGTGTGTGTGTCTGAACATGTGAGTGTATATATGTATATGTATGTATGTGTATGTGGGTGAGTGTACAGTGCAGTCCATAAGCATTTGGACAATGACACATTTTTTGTTGCTTTTGCTCTGTATTCTAGCACATTAAATTTGAAATGAAACAATATGAGGTTAAAGTGCAGACTGTCATCTTTAATTGGAGGGTATTTACATCCCTATCGGTTGCACCACATAGGAATTGCAGCCATTTTTATACATAGTTCCACCATTTTAGCGGACCAAGAATAATTGCTCAGCTTGGTGTGGAATACGCATTTGTAGTCTGTCGCTGTTGTCTCTGAAATAAGGGTCAATGCCAGTTAGGCAGGCCGTCATGGGGCGTAAGAATCAGAATAAACTGATCAGAAACATCGGGCGTGTCAAAATGAGCGGTTTGGTGGATTGCTAAAGGGCGGGTGAGTGCACTTACCCTGCAGGCTGGAAGCAGCCACTCTCCCCTTCCCCGCAGGGGCTGGAGCCCTCTGGGCTGAGGGAGGGATTATGGACTCATGATGTCGTTTCATCTTCTCCTGGTTCACCCTGAGCAGCAGAGAAGCACGATTATGCCTGTGCGTGCGTGTGTGTGTGTGTGCATGCGCGTGTGTGTGAGTGTGTGTGTGTGTGTTTGTGTGCATGCGTGTGTGTGTGTGTGTGACTGTGTGTGTGCATGCGTGTGTGTGTGTGTGTGTGTGCGTGCGTGCGTGTGTGTGTGTGTGTGTGTGTGTGTGTCTGTGTGTGTGCGTGTGTTTGTATGTGCACATATGTGTGTGTGAGATAATAAGGAAGATGTGTATGTTTGAGGCAGTGCAGAAGATGTGTGTGAGGTCATGTGAAATGTGTGCGTGTGTCTGTGTGTGCGAGGTAGCGTGTAAAACACTCACTTCAGGGTCTGTGGGCGCATCTTTTTTCCGTGTTTGTTGTCCCCCAGAGCGCTGTCGACGTCAGCATGCACCATCTCTGCCTGTGGGGAGAACAGCAGGGGGAGACTTCAGCAGGTGTGGGTGTTCAGGTTGGCAGGTGTTTGTGTTCAGCAGGTGTAGGTGCTCAGGTTGGCAGGTGTATGTGTTCAGCAGGTGGGGGTGTTCAGGTTGACAGGTGTATGTGTTCAGCAGGTGGGGGTGTTCAGGTTGACAGGTGTATGTGTTCAGCAGGTGTGGGTGTTCAGGTTGCAAGAGTGGGTGTTCAGGTTGCAAGTGTGGGTGTTCAGGTTGGCAGGTGTATGAGTTCTGCAGGTGTGGGTGTTCAGGTTGCAGGCGTTTGAGTTCAGCAGGTGTGGGTGTTCAGGTTGCAGGTATCTGAGTTCTGCAGGTGTGGGTGTTCAGGTTGGCAGGTGTATGTGTTCAGCAGGTGTAGGTGTTCAGGTTTAGGTGTTCAGGTTGTAGCTCTCACCTCCACCTCGTCGCAGTGGAAGAAGTGAATGTCGGGCCGGTGCTGCTCGTTGTCCTGGCACACCAACAGCAGCACAGAGGGGTAGCGAGTCTTATTCAGCACCGTCTGAGTCATCTGCACCGTGGACAGGGGGAAATTCTCCAGCTCCTCCTGAGAGAGAGTCACCGAGTCAGTGAGTGAGCAAATTGGTAGGGGAGTGTGAGTGAGTGAGTGAGTCAGTAAGTGAGAACATTGGTAGGGGAGTGTGAGTGAGTGAGTGAGTCAGTGAGTGAGCAGATTGGTAGGGGAGTGTGAGTGAGTGAGTGAGTGGGTCAGTAAGTGAGCACATTGGTAGGGGAGTGTGAGTGAGTGAGTGAGTGAGTGAGTGAGTGAGTGAGTCAGTAAGTGAGCAGATTGGTAGGGGAGTGTGAGTGAGTGAGTGAGTCAGTAAGTGAGAACATTGGTAGGGGAGTGTGAGTGAGTGAGTGAGTCAGTGAGTGAGCAGATTGGTAGGGGAGTGTGAGTGAGTGAGTGGGTCAGTGAGTCAGTAAGCGAGCAGATTGGTAGGGGAGTGTGAGTGAGTGAGTGAGTGAGTGAGTGAGTGAGTGGGTCAGTAAGTGAGCAGATTGGTAGGGGAGTGTGAATGAGTGAGTGGGTCAGTGAGTCAGTAAGTGAGCAGATTGGTAGGGGAGTGTGAGTGAGTGAGTGAGTGAGTGGGTCAGTGAGTCAGTAAGCGAGCAGACTGGTAGGGGAGTGTGAGTGAGTGAGTGAGTGAGTGAGTCAATGAGTCAGTGAGTCAGTGAGTGACAAATTGGTAGGGGAGTGTGAGTGAGTGAGTGGGTCAGTGAGTCAGTAAGTGAGCAGATTGGTAGGGGAGTGTGAGTGAGTGACTGAGTGGGTCAGTGAGTCAGTAAGTGAGCAGATTGGTAGGGGAGTGTGAGTGAGTGAGTGAGTGAGTCAGTAAGTGAGCAGATTGGTAGGGGAGTGTGAGTGAGTGAGTGAGTGGGTCAGTGAGTCAGTGAGCAAACTGGCAGGAGTGAGTGAGTGAATGAGTGAGAAAGCTGCATTCTACAATCAATTCATGGGTATCAGCTGTAGAATAATCATGAGAAGATGAAGGGAATATGTGGCCAGGAGACACAATGGCACCAGGGACAGATATTTCATACAAAGTGCATGCAGTTCGAGTGGGGCTCGTACCTCAGTGTCACAGTCCAACAGCCTGACAGAAGTGCTGGTGACCTGCAGCAGCATCTCCTGGGTCCAGATCTTGTCCTTGGAGTCCAACAGAGCCAGTTTCCTTACGGCATCGTCCACTGTGGTGATGGAGTCCGTCTTATCCATCATGAATGTGGCGAGGTGCTGGAGGGAGAGTGGAGGGAGAGAGAGATGTGTTTACAACTGTGTGCGTGCATGTGCGTGTGAGCATGTGTGTGTGCGCGTGTGTGTGTGTGTGTATGTGCCTGCCTGTGTGTGTGTGTGTGTGTGTGTGTGTTGTATGTGTGTGTGCTAGTGCGTAAGAAAGTAAGAAAGAAAGAAAGCACGTGTGGATGTGTGTGCACGCCTGTGTGTGTGTTATTTACAGTAAGAAAAGTTTTTAAAAAAATCATGACTGGAATACTCAGTGATTCAGTGACATTAAGCCACAATTTGAAATCTTGTAATAACCAATAAGTTTTGTATTAATATTTAAAAAAATTAATAATTATATATATATACATGAGGCTGCTTATGTTTTCCGTTGAACTTACCAAAGTTCACACAATAAGAATGGTCGATTTTTGCGTGAAATTTCTCCGCTTCTAAAGAGCAGGCGTAAATCAAGGCACAAGCTAGACGAACACACAGGTATAGGCCTAGAAGATGCAGTCGATGAGAGAATCTTTGCACCATTACACTCTCTCGCATCTGGATTAATTCAATTGACAACTGCTGGCTCAGCTAATATATCACAGTCCGCATTCTGTCCTGAGCTGTCTGTAGTGCTAGATATGCTCTTTTGGCATAAAAATTACATAAATTTCCATACATCCAATGAAGATAATCAGTGCACTTAACAGGGATTTTTTTAACTGCGCCTTTTCAGCTCTGTTCCTTTTGCAAAATGTGATTAGTAGCCAGCCCCATTCACAGACTGTGTAATTAGTTGTAGACTTGGTAAATAAGACGTTAATTTAACTTCAAACGCGCCAACATACCCTCATCAGGCCATATTTTTCTTGTGAGTTTTATGTACATAAATCTGGCCCTTAGATCACTACTGTGCAATTCTGGGCACCATACTACAAGAAAAATAAATTGAGGCCCTGGAAAAAATTCAAAGAAGGGCAACTGGTTCCTGGTATAAAAGATAAAAGTTATGAGGAAAGACTTAAGATACACAGGGAAGCAGGGTGGCAGTGCAGTATAATGGGTAAGGTGTTGGTCTTGTAACCTAAAGGTCACAGGGGTTGATTGATTCCCGGGTAGGATCCTGCGGTTGTACTCTTGAGCAAGGTACTTAACCATCACTGCTTTAGTATATATCCAGCTGTATAAACGGATGATTTGTAAAAAGTTGTGTAAGTCGCTCTGGATGAGAGCGTCTGCTAAATGTCTGTAATGTAATGTAAGATGCTTAATCTCTTCAGGCTTAGTAAAAGGAGACATAGGGGCGATTTGACTGAGGCTTTTAAATCCATAAAAGGGATTAACAGAGTGAACTACAAGAGATTCTTCAGGTTGAGTTCTGTTGGTAAAATAAGGTGGTAAAGATGGAAATTAGTAAAAGGTACATTTTGTACAGACATCAGGAAGCATTTCTTCACACAGATAGTAGTCTATAGTCTGCTCTGTGAAATAGTTTGCCAGCTCACATAGTAGAGGCAGGTTTCCAAGACCAGGCTTGATACGGTGTTAGATAGTACCTAGTTTGTAGGTAAATGGTGAGCACTAGGTACCCTTTGGTGGTAGGAAAATTGCAAACATTGTTAAGGCCTGTTATCATCATTATTTTATGTTATGCTATGCGGTGTTGTGTTACGGTTTGTTGTGTTGTGCTGCGCTGAGTTGTGTGCTGTGTTGTGTTGCGTTGTGTGTTGTATTGTGTTGCGTTGCATAGGATTATGTGTTGTATTGCGTTGTGTTGCATTGTGTGTTGTGTTGTATTGCGTTGTGTTGTATTGTGTTGTGCTGTGTGGTGTTGTATTGCGTTGTGTTGTATTGTGTTGTGCTGTGTGGTGTTGTATTGCGTTGTGTGCTGCGTTGTGCTGTGTGGTGTTGTATTGCGTTGTGTGCTGCGTTGTGTTGCGTTGCGGTGTGCTGTGCTGTTATGATGTGTACTTTAATAGTCGCTCTTCCACACTAAGCACAGGCTGCTGAGGGAAACAGCTGAAAGTTCTGATGCAGGCTAATAACGGTCTTTCACAGAGACCATAAGCCCTCTGGATCTAGCACTGTTCTCATAGACCAAAGAGTATGGAAAAGGTCACTTGACCTGCAATATTCACAGAAAACAACAGATTCATATCTGCTGAGATCTACACATGTGCATGAATTTATGTGTTTATGTATCTCATCATGTACCTTCCGTAGTTCTGAAATATGTACACAAAATGGCAGAGACATTCTGGCCAGGCTTTTCCCCGAATATGGAAGCGTTCAATCCAACCTCTATACCTCTCTATCAAAAATTCTGTCCAAGCATCGCTAGTATGTTTAAACTGAAAGACGTGAATCAAGTGAGGGTTGAAGGCTGAACGAGAGACAGAGACAGAGAGTGGGAGAGAGAGGGAGACAGAGAGAGAAATAAGGAGTAGGAGAGAAAGAAACCAAGGGATAGACAGAATAAGGAAGCTAGGGTAAGAGAAAGAGGGACATAAAGAGGAGAGATAAAAATGAGAGATCGGTGTTGTGTGGTGGGAAGGGCAGAGAGAGACAGGGGTCTTACTTCAACATGATACTGTGATGTTTCCTGCATGATGACGTTGGAGTTGGAGTATTTTTTTCGCTGTTCTATAGAGTAAAGAAAATTATGTGAATATGCGAGTGATAAGCATGCACACACAAGCGCGCACACACACACGCATACCAATACACGCACACATACACACACACACTGCACATACATGTGGTCACACACATACGTACACAAACACACATGTGCAGGCACACAAATACACACAAACACATACAGGACACATTGTGGCACACACATGCACATACATATGTGCCCACAAGCATACACAAACACACACACACACACACACACATGCACTTATACACAAACATGTGCACAGATACACATACACACATACTGTCACACACACAGACATGAAGAAACCCACACACAATGTCACATACACAAATATGTGCACACAGGCACACACACGAACACATACAAACATGTGCAAACCCACACATGGTCACACACACAGTCACATACACAAACATGCACACACACACATACACAATCATACTGTACACAAACATGTGCACACAGACACACAAACCCCTGCCGTAGTTCATCCCTTGACTTTTAACCTCATAATGAACATTTCTGACTTACATGAATAATATGCTCCTTATCCTCAAAAGGCCAAAAATATGTCTCACATTAGGCCTCCGGGCACAACATATTAGCACGACTTCATACACAACTCCCTCATTACGCTAAGTCAGCTAACAAACAGGAGACAGAAGTTCCTTTCATTAGTGACAGCACATGGGTGCTGCCTAAGAATTGTCCTTTCCGACACATCAGTCTTCCGCCCGAAATTCTTTTTCGGCGAATATTTTGCCGGATTTGAAGGGAAGAATGAGGGCGGCGCGGAGCGCGCTGGACCCCGTGAGTCATCGAACAGCGTCGCCAGCCAGCGCCGGGGTGTGACCGATGCGCTCGCTCGGCCGCAAAGTTGCCCGACGAGTTTGTCGCGTTCGAGCCGCGCTTGTTTTTGTTTCCTCGGGATGGGGCCGGCGTTCCTGAGGACGTTCATCTCGGTTTACCGCTCACCGAAGCCTCGCCGCTTGGCTACGTCGGCCAGGCCTCGCGGGCCCTTTTACCCAGGTGAGTAGTTCGCAGGTAAGGGTTACCGGCGTGAGCTCGCGCGTCCGTCGGACATTCGAGTGTCTCGTTTCAGACCGCTCTCCTCTCCTCTCCTCTCCTCTCCTCTACTCTCCTCCGGCACGCGACGCAGAGACTGGTCTTTTTAAGGCCGTACACGTTTCTCCAGCCCTGCAAAATGTCTTGCTAACGGGCCAATTCTGTTCGGCCGTGAATTAATTTACAACATCCCCCTCGCCCTCCCCCAGTGAGATTTCCAACTTTGTTACAATAAATGGTGCAATGGTGTATATTATCCCAGATTTAAAATGTGACACTTTTATGCTTTCACTTACATTTTATTACTTTAAAAAAAATTTTGCACTTCAGTGAATTAAAAAAAACAGGTGATTATGCTCTCTCTTTCTCTCTCTCTATAAATATATATCACACCTTATTCTTCACCGCCCATTCTCGTTCTTCCCTGTCGATGCCTTTGTCATTTGCCATGTAATTTACGGTATCTCACACCTCCTCTCCACCCCTCCCCGCAGGTAGAAACACAATACACCCTCTCTCTCTCTCTCCCTTCCCCTCCACCCACCCTCTCTCCTTCCCTTCCCTCTCTCTCTCTCTCTCTCACTCTGCCCTTCCCTCTCCCTCCCTCTCTTCGGTTCCATCCCTCTCTCGCCATCTCCTCCCTCTAAATTAAAGGAAGTGAAGCAGTCGATTTCCTGTTTCCCGTGTTCTCTCCCCGCTCGCCGCCGGTGGGCCCTGGGTGAGGAGCGTAACAGTAGAGCGGGCGCCCCGGTGAAACCCGAGTCCGTGCCATGTCTTATTAATGGCCGCCGTTAATGCCGAGCGGTCCGCGGCCCGGTGAGAGCTCGCAGACTCGGGAACGAAAGGACGCGGGTTTCAATCCCCAGTTCTCCGGGACCGGAATGGCTCAGATCCCGGTTGGAGCAGGACAGGAGAACGCAAACTCCGGGGGTGTTTGGAAACGAGGTTTAATGTGACACCGGTGGGCAGCGATGTGATGGTACTGGACTTTGGCTTGTAACTCAGAGGTTGCGGGTTCAATTCCCAGACGAGGCACCGCCATTGAACCCTTGATTAAGATACTTAACCTGAATAGCTAAAGTCGCTATATATCCAGATGTACAAATCGATTGCATGTAAAGAATGTCATCTGATCCATGTTGCCCTGAATATGAACATCAACTAAATATTACACAATGACTCCTCCACTGTGTCCCCTAAATAGGCTCCCTGGCCATGCACCCTATTCTAGTATGAATCTGGCTAAGAGCAGACCAAAGTGTTACTGTATTAAAATTATTGAATGTACTTCTCTCATTAGACTGTCACGATGTATGCAGCAGCCATTTTGTAACAGTTATTTTGAAATGTGTTTTCTGGAATGTGCTGGATACATTAAGCCAGTGATGTGATACAGTAATAGGATCATGAGCAGTAATATGATGTCATGTCTGGTTACAAAAGATGCTATGTCATGACTGCGCCAGCATTGCAGGGGCTTTATGGCACGTACTGTAGCTTAGGCGTAGCAAAAACCCTTAAAAAATTAAGTTGAGGCTGCCGTGGTTCATCTTTCAAAAGGCGATGGGGTTCCAGTGCACTGCTGGCCAGTGCAGCGGGCTTTGGCGCTCTCATTGCACAACAGCGACACCTCTGGTCAGTCGGGGGCCTGCAGTCTGATGGGAGCAGCGACTCCTGGAGCGCTTATCTCTGACGCGGCCGGTGGTACCCCAGCACTGGAGCGGCTCACGCTGACGCATTTTCGAAGGGGGAGCGCGTTCTCAACCGCACCGTCCCAAAATGACGGAGGAATCCGGAGGGGTTGGGACGGGACCGATGGGGGCTAAACCTCAGCTGGCTGAAAAAAAAGGAGTGGGTTCCCTGCCAGTTCGCAGATGCCCCCATTATCAGGTCCAGTGGTCCATATCAGGCGAGGGAGCTCAGACACCTTGCCCTGCTTCACCCGGCTGCCATTGTACGGCCACATAAAGGGAGACGGGTTCCTTTTCACAGTCCTGGATTAGGATTTAGCCGCCACGCTGCCAGCTGCCCTAGATCACATTCAGGAAGTGGTCTCCCCTGTAGCCTGCATGCACAAAGGGCTGTATCCAATGTCGCACTCCAGGACAAGGCATGCCAGGGCATCTCTATAACAGCGCTTATCTATAAGTTCCTGCAGTCTCAGGACCCATGAAATTTCGGTGCAGGCAGAATCCGAGTGTTAACCAGGAATACCCGATCGCAGACGTGGACCGGGAGTGTGCAGAAGTTTCTGGAAATGCACGTGCTGACACGGGGAAGCCTTTCACCGACACACCCCAAATTTCACTGAAATTTAACAGGATGGATAGGTTCCAGAATACATCAGGTCCCCCTGTCCGTATCTTGACCTCAGCCACTGCGAGCTAAGAGGCAGAGCTGATCCCAGATCAGGGTCCGTGTTCATAAAGCGTCTCAGGGCAGGTGTGCTGATCCAGGGTCAGTTTCCCCTGCCCGTGTCCGAACCTCACCCACTCTGAGCTGAAAGGCAGAACTGACCCAGGGTCAGTGCATCTGCTCTGTGACGCTTCATAAAAACAGTACACACACATACACGCACATACACACACACACGCACGCACACACTTACACATGTACACACACACATGCATGCATGCACGCACACACACATACACACACACACATGCATGCATGCACTCACACACACACACACACATAGACACAGACGTACCGTACAGAGCCTTAGCGCTGATCTTGTTGGATTTGCCCACTCCACTGCAAGGAGGAGAAGAAGCAAGATTACAGCAGTGATCCTTTATCACTCCCCCTAGGACACAGGTGTGTGTGTGCATGCGTGCGTGTGGGTATGTGTGTGTGTGTGTGTGCTTAAGTGCATGTGCGTACGTGTATGTGTGTGTGTGTAAGTGTGGGTGTGCGTGTGTTTATGTGTTCTTGCGTGCGTGCATGTGTGTGTGCATGTGAGTGTGGGTGTGCGTTTGTGTTTGTGCGTGCGTCTCTGTGTTTCTGAGGGTGGGAGAGAGAGACTCACTTGCCATGCTTCATTGGGTTCCCCTGCAGATTCATGATGAAGGCATTCACCTGGCAGAGATAGAGAGAGAGAGATCAGTTGAATATCTGTACATACGTGCACACATCACTGTAGCCTACATCTAGAGAAAAGAAAACAGTGAAGACCATCTCATCTCCACTGTTTCTTGAGCAGAGCAAATGTTCTCCACCTCTATTTTCCCAGTTCTTCCATCTCTATGCTTGCCTTTCACTGTGTAATGCCGTCTTTACATGGCTATGTCGGTTAAGAATGGCTGAGCCGAGCCGGGGAAAATGAAACAATGGCCTGTTTACACTGAAGTTCTTTCATCGCCTTTTACCCGGTGTTTGCTCTGTACACAGCTCAGAAGAACCGACAGATGATTCCATAAGTATGCAAATAAGACACCATCACCCCAGCAGAGCCAGCGGCAGACTTTAATTAGTGAGGGAATTTTTGTTCCTAGATGGGAATGCTATGCGTGAAGTTCAAGTTACATTTAACCTGTGTTTAGAATTTTTATCTAAAACTAACCACCTAAACCAATCGGACATTGTTGCGTGGAAATAACGTATCCTAGACAATATGCAGGCTTACCTGCACGTTTTAGCATCAGTGATCAACAATATAAAGAAACTGAACACAATCAAGTGGACAATATAGCCTATAAGATATGAAACACGCATGATCATCGGTCCGCAGTGTGAGTAGCCTAAATGGCACGGCATCAAAGCCAAATTGGCATAATTATTAGTTAAAAAATAAATAAATATTATAATTATTTATTTCTATGTCGGGACAATTATGTCCCCCTCTCCCAGAGTAACCACCTTTGTTCACACCGCAGATTTTACGAAGAGATTTTACGTTAACTATTTCCCGTAACTGTTTCCCCAGGGATACAAATGAACTCACGTCGACAGCTGACAGCTCATGGAATGTTTACGTCGTGCGTTACCCTGGCAATTCACAAGCATTTATCCAAATTTTCTTTAGTCTATGCAGATCAAATACCAGTTCAGGGCGGGGTGTTTTTACTAGGTGTGGTGGGTCAGAACGGGGAAACCTCCTTTTTCTCCTGCTTGACGTCTTCACACAGACATCAAGACTAGGCTAATCTATGTAACAATGGTTTTGGTTATCTTTTTCATAGACTATGTGTTGGTATTTTGTCAGCCATCGCCCTATCCTTGGACTACTGACTTCGTTCCAAACAGAGCAATTTGCCCGTAGGACACACGTATTTACGAGTATATATTCCCTCATTTTAAAGTTGATATTTTGAGGATTTGAGTGTATATAGCCGATGACTATTTTGCAATCTGAACGGTACTACAGGAAAGCCAGAAAAAAAAATTAAATTACACAAGGCACACATCACAATATTTTGCCTACTTTCGCTTTCAATTTTTGCGAAGGTTTGACTAAGCGCAGCACAGCCGCTGCGAGTGAAATGCTGGAACAAGGGCGCGTGAGTGTAAGATTGGTCCTCGGCGTGCCTGTCTCACACTCAATGCGCGACAACTGAGCACTAGCGCAAACAACTGCTCACTGGGATTACGAAAGGGTCATTTCAAAACATGTTAATGTGCGATAAAAAGCGTGAAAATGAAAGCAGAAATCAGACCGTAATCATTTATAAAAATGAGTTTATGAGGGTCAATGTGAAAAGAAACACCTGCTTTCATATTTTTTCATTTTGCTTTAACATTTTCGTTTAACCCATGAAAGAAAAAAAAAAATACAAGTTAAAATCTGCCATATCTTGAAACGGGCTCACATACACATCCAAAAATGTAGGTATTAAGTATACTGTTAAACTGGTGGGATGAAACATGAAACCTGGGGATTGCACTTATTTACCAAGATGACATATCACCAGTCCAGTGGTGGCACCATGGCAACAACTTTCAAAATATTTGGCCATTCAGCACATGAAATACATGTACCATGATTACTTGATGCATTTAAAACATGCTTTTGTTACATTTAGCATTCTGAATGAGGGAAAGATGTGCAGTTTGTTTCTGAAGTAGCTGAAGTAGCTTTTTATCTTTGAAGAAGTAGCGTGCATGCTACGCTAACATGGTACATGTATTACTCTATCTGTGCCATTCTAGTTGGCAGTCAGCCCATTTAAAAAGGGCTTCATACCGGCAAAGCTGGTTCTCGTTCTCTCGTTGGATATATTTTCACTTGTTCTCTGACTGTATGTGATTACAGCTTCCATTTCGCTCGTGGGCAAAGTCCGTCTTTGCATTTGAAAACCAGCTGGTGTATTTACATTGAGTGGAAGAAGCAAAATAGGCTCTTTGTTGTGTCGATTGTGTAACATCAGAAAATGGTGCTGGAATACTGATTTAATGACTGACTGGTGGAATGAGACTGATTGATTGATCGATTGAATAATTGGGAAAAGATATTGACTGACTGAATGATCTATTGAAATGGCTGAATGAAAACTGAATGATTGATTGACTGAAGGCTGAGGACTGATTGGCTGAATGAAGGCACACACACACTGTTCTCCCCTCTCCCTTGTCCATCTAAATCAATATCAATATTTATAAGAGGGCCATACCAGACCTGTTACTTTCCAAATGTCCTCACAGCACTCTGATTCCAACCGCATTACACAAATCACTTCTAAATAGCTTTACTGATGTTTCAGCCAAATACACAGACACACACACACGTGCACATGCGGGCACACATGCAGATACACACACACCCATACACATACACACACATGCACACACGCTCACACATGCACACACACTCTCACACACATACACACACATGCACACGCGGGCACACACGCAGACACACACACATGCACACGCACATACACACAGAACACATACCAGTGATGAATCACACAGACACACAGAACACATACTAGTGGGGAATCACATACACACACATACACACAAATCCACGCACGCATGCACGCACGCACGCACACACGCACATACAGACAGAACACATACCAGTGGTGAATCACACACACACACACACACACAGAACACATACCAGTGGGGAATCACATACACACACATACACACACGCACACACACACATACACGCACGCACACACACACATGCACGCATGCACACACACACGCACACACGCATACACGCACAGAACACATACCAGTGGTGAATCACAGAACACACCTCCTAACACACTTTCAGCCCTCTTTCTCGCCAGAACCACCCAGACCAAACTGGCAGCCATTCCACATTCCTCTGCGACACTAATATTCCACACCTGTGTTTAGGCCCGCTGGAATCGGAAAAATCACTGCGCTCATAACTTAAATTACAAAGACGAAACTCATGAGCAAAATGTTCAGAGACAAAAAAAACAAATGCAGAAAATGTCTACGATCCAATAATCTAGACGCGTTTCCAAAAAAAGAAACACCTTATCGTAACACAGATATAAAATGCAGGTTAGGCATATCACTGAACAGTTGAGGCCAAAAATGTACGTACACCTAGGCTAAAGATGTTTAAATTCAGTTTTTCACAATTCCGCACATTTCATGTTACCATACATTTCTTTTGGCAAGTCAATTAGGGCATCTTCTTTGTTCACATTAGAGGTAATTTTAAAACAATCGATTAGAGAGTTTTCTTTCAGCTTTAATTCACTATATCAGAATTCCAGTGGGTCAAAAGTTTACATATGTTGACTGTCTCTTTAAACAGTCTGGAAGATTCCAGAAATTGATGTAATGACTTTATAGAAGCTTCTGATTGGCAAATTGTCACAATTATGAGTTAATTTGGGAGTTAATTGGCACCTGTGGCTGTATTTAAGGGCCTACCTTTAAAGCCACTGCCTTTTTGCCCTTGATACCATGGTAAAATCTAAGCATCTCAGCAAAGAAAAAAAAAATTGTGGACCTCCACAAGTCCGGTTCCTCCTTAGGAGCAATTTCCAAACAACTGAAGGTACCATGAGTGTCTGTACAAACAATTGTATGCAAATATAAAAATCTTTAGACCACACAGACACTGCATAGTTCAGGAAGGAGGCACAAATGAACTCCCAGGGCTGAATGAACTTTTGTCTGAAAGGTTCAGCTTAACCCCAAGACATCAACAAAGGAACTGGTGAAGGAGTTGGAGGCATCAGGTACCAAAGTATCTACATCCACTATTAAGAGAATCCTATATCACCATGGCCTGGGAGGCTGTTTCGCACAAGGAAGAAGCCCCTACTCCAAGACCAGCATAAAAAAGTCGGAATGAAGTTTGCAGGTGATCACCAGGATGAAGACCTAGCCATTTGGAGGAGTGTTCTCTGGTCAGATTAAACAAAAATTGAGCTGTTTGGCCATAATGATCAGCGCTATGTATGGAGGAAAAAGGGTGAGGCTTTTAATCCGAAGAACACCATCCCAACTGTGAAGCATGGAGGTGGCAGCATCGTGTTGTGTGGGTGTTTCGCTGGAAAAGGGACTGGTGCACTTCATAAAATAGATGGCATCATGTGGAAGGAGAATTATCTGCTACTGGGTCTTCCTGCAGGACAATGGTCCTAAGGATACCTCCAAAGTTCTAACAAAATGGCTTAAAGAAAACAAAGTAAAAGTACTGGAGTGGCCATCACAAAGCCCTGACCTGAAACCCATAGAAAATGTGTGGACTGAACTGAAAAAGCGTGTCCAAGCTAGGAGGCCCACAAACCTGACTGAGTTAGACCACTTCTGTAAGGAGGAAAAGGCAAAAATTCCAGCAAATTATTGTGACAAGCTTGTGGAAGGCTACCCCAAGCGTTTGATTCAAGTTAAGCAATTAAAAGGCAATGCCTCCAAATACTAACAAAAGTGTATGTAAACCTCTGACCCACTGAAAATCTGATATAGTATATAAAAGCTGAAATAAATCTGTCTCTTAGCTATTATTTTGAAATGCCCTCTTATGGAAATAAAGCAGATACCCTGATTGACTTCACACAGGAAATGTATGGTAACATGAAATGTGTGGAGTGAGAAACTTCAAAAGTTTGAGTGTCTTTATCCTAGGTGTATGTAAACTTTTGGCCTGAACTGTACTGATTTTATTGTTCAGATTATTTGATTTCCAACCTGGTAGTGAAAAACGGTTTCGGCTTCAATAGCAATGTACTGGCAACGAAATAAAGGACACACTCAAGTAAATACGTATAAAGTAAATTGAAATGAGGTGCTCCTATGCAGGCGCGGTTCCATTACAATCCCAGCATGCTCACAACTACGTATAAAAATGCATTATTTTTGCTGCCAATGGCGAGAAGAAGAGATTGCATTGTCTGAAATGGGGTGGTTGGGACGTGTTTGGCGGTGACTAAGACTGCCAAACCTGCTGTTGTTTCACAAGGAACAGTGACTAAGGGTGATGTTGGCATTGGGGTGTGAGCAGAAGACCTCATCGACCCAGGGTCAACCGTGATCGACAGCGCATTCTCCTTAATCGTGACCGTTTGCGCTTTGGTTGGAGATGCAAGACAAAACGAACAAGCAACTCTACATCATCTGACAGAAAATAAAATTTTAACTAGTTAAAATGGCAATTCTTGATATCGGAAATTCTATTTTAACTAGTCAGATTTAAAACATTTTTCTCATTCATTTCAATGGGAGTTGGAATTTCACCTAGGTAAAATGCCAATTCTGATATCAGAAAATCAATTACTGATATCAACAATATAATTTCAACTAGTTAAAATACCTATTTCTGATATCATGAATTCAATTTTAAAATTGGAATTCTTGTTATCAGGAATTCAGTTTAAATTAGTTAAAATTAGATTTTTTGATATCAATAATAGAATTTCAACTAGTTTTAATTAGAATGTCCAATTTCTACTAGTTAAAATACAATTCTTGATATCAAGAATTCCTATTTTAACTAGTTAAAATTCAATTCTTGATATCAAAAATGAAAGGTCCCATCGAAATGAATGGGGAAAACGCTTGAATTATAACTAGTTACAATTGAATTTCTGATATCAAGAATTTGCATTAACTAGTTAGAATTGTATTTGCGATATCCTCTAGAAATGAATTAAAGCTAAACGGCTTGCCATATAACTGTGACATACTGTCAGTTGGTAGGTGGACAAAAATGAACTGGTACTTGTAATTACAAAGTATTAATCTTTTTGGAGATACAAGTTTTTCGTGACATGTTATTGAATAGTTCTGGATAAATATTTACAACAACAACGGCAAAACTGCAATACGCTCAACACATGCACCTGACCTGACGGACACCAATTTTGATCCTCACGCCTGTTTAAACCGTGAGACATTAACCTCTCGCCGTGACAGTGACATCACAAACCAAGCACATTCTAGGCGAGCTGAGAGCGGGACTGGCTGTTTGATTGGGAAAGCCTCGCTTCAATTGACGGTGTGCACGATTAAATTAGATTTCCTCTTTCCGTGTTTATGTTTCACTCAGTGCTTTGTTCGCAATTGTTTATGACGTGCTTGCGGTCGGTCAGGTTTCGGGAGAAGACGCCGTGAGCTACTGGTGTCGCGCGCTGTTACCTCTGCCAGCGGTGCACGCGCTCGGACACAGGTGCACAGATACACGCACTGGCTCATCGCAGCAGCTTTGCGCTGGTCCCTTCAAATGTCCTACAATTCATCTACTTTCAAAATTAACAATCATGCTATGCACTGTAGCCTAGCTAATTAGCCAAAGGGCTACTTTGCCTTGGTAGTCTCAAATTAGACACTATTACAGACCGCCTCATTTAAATTCTGTAAGTTACTTGAGCCTGTAATGGCATGTTGCCTGTTTTATTAAACATTATCTGATGTATGGTAGCATATAACTTATTGATTATTATGTACTAAATTAGTGCAACTTCACCATGGTGCAAAGATAATATGCTTGTATTTGTGTATAGGTTACAAGCTTCTAAACAAACTGTATAGGAGCAATAATTGTGAATATTACATTGTGTGCATGTGCGTACGTGTGTGCACAACTGATTGGTCGGGAGTGTCACTATGAAGACACACCCCAGTGATGATGTTATTCTGTTTGTGGCAGTTGCCACAGCTGAAAAAGTGCTTCAAAGTGAAACGCTGTGGGTGAACGTTTGCAAATTACGCAGGAATGATCTAGAAAAGTGAACATAGCAAATAAAGGACAAGTAAAGGCTTGAAAACAAAGTTGTTTCCTAAACTGCGTCTAAATCCGTAACTAATCAACACTGGAAAAAATGTACACACGATTGATTTGCGGGTTGGCATTAACAAAACATATTGTACACAAATTGGCCAGCTTTGAAGGGTGATAGGGCAACTTGGGTACTATAGTGGCGGGTCCTACATTGTTTACAGGAATGGTGCAAATGAAGGCTTTGAGTAAACAGTCACTTCTGGTATCCGATGGGATCCATTATTCTGGATATCACCGCACCAATGCAAATATAATCCACAATGTGAGTGTGCAATGTAATAACGCAGACGGTGCATGAACAACATTGCCAGTGTGCTTCTGTTTGCTTCTGGTGTCACTGTGAGTGTTCTGATCAAAATATGCTGCTCAAACAAGTCAGCACACACCTCCCAAACCAGGGAACGCATTGCCCCATGCCAGTTAAACCTGGGCTGGTGTCACACAGAGCTGCCCTCCCCAATTCAACATGCAGAACCTTGATTGGCTGTGGGCCAGGATCCTTTAATGCAAATCAGAAAGCAGCAGCCTCCACCAGATATAAACAAATCAAAGCAACCAGCACAATGTTGTCTTCTTGTCCACTGCAGGAAAACAGTTAAGAAACTAGGCTTCAAACTCCTTGCAGAGTACTTTTTAAAAAAAAAATGTTTTTTCAAAATTCTAAGCCAGTGATCTAGAACTCCACTACTTTCAGTTACCAGTTGTGATTGTTACATCAGCCGTAGAATGTTCAGTTCCGAACATTCTAATCGCATATTTGTGATCTTACACCTTAAAGGGTTAAATCAAAGGTTGCGGGCTTAATTCCCAATTAGGGCACTGCTGTTGTGCTCTTGAGCAAACCTGAACAGCATCAGCAGAATACCAGCAGCGCGAATGGCGTGTGAGTGCAGTTATATCAAAGCAATCAGTCACTCTCATTAAGAACATCTGCTAAATGTCAAAATGTACTGTCAGCAAGGATAAGAGTTATGAATGATTAGTTTTTGTTTTTCCACTTAAAACAGCTGCTAGTTGGTAATACAAATGTATGCGTGTGACATCACAGTGCAGTGTGTGTGTGACACTACGGCGGAGTTTGTGTGAGTGTGTGCATGTGCGTGCGTGTGTGTGCGCGTGACAATATAGCAGTGTGTGTGTCCCATAGGTGTTGCCAGTCAGCTGCGTTCCTCAATGCAACCGCTAACGCAGGCGCTCAAACACACGCCTGCGTGCCAAATCACAGCGGCTTATTCACGCGTACATTCACGACCCGCTTTATCTACATTCCTGCACATATGAGCAATGTCTGCATCTCTCATGGAGGTCATGAGACCAACTCAATTAAATCCGACAGGCAGAATGTTCCGCGCCACGCCCACCCGCCCAGGAATAGCTGAGCGACAGGCAGGCACGCCCAGTGCCAATGCACCCAGATCCTCACAGAGGACTGCAGAAATGACTGGGTTCCCAAAGCCTGTGCTGCACACACTGCTGACACTCTTCTCAATCCACCGGATCAATATCTGGATTTCCTGTTTTCAATGTACAGGGAATTAAAAAAAATGGAACCAATAGGGGTGAAGTCATTTCAAAGGGTGTAACCTCACTACCATGTGGTTACTGTCCATCCCATAAATTAAGATATTTATGGTTCACAACCCTGTTCCTGGAGATCTACCCTCCCATAGGTTTTCATTTCAGCCCAAATTTGACACACCTGACTCTACTAATTAGCAGGTGGATGAGATCTCTAGCCGTTGAACGAGCTGTGCTTTGTGAGGGTTGGAGTGAAACCCTACAGCACAACAGATCTGCAGGAATAGGGTGGGGAACCAGATTTATAGCAGTATATGACCATTTTATACATACATCAAGCATTTTTTTGACATGGTGAATTATGGGATGTATTTTAACCCAACTCAGTGCATTATGGGATGCAACTTCCTTTGTGCCTCTCTTGCCTTGTAGTCTCGCCTCTGCATTTTGTCCCTAGCTCACCCGGGTGACTTCATCTTTTATTTACTCCCTGCACTGATCTCGAAATTACCGTGATTAAGAGTTTGACCGACGGGTTGTAAACAGAGTTCCTCTGGACGGGAGACGGGCTCGGCACAAACGGAGCAGCACCAGCCGGTTCATTTCTCCGCACCTCTGCCTGTTTCTCAGCCAGCGCTATGCTGCTGGATAGCATTGCAGTCACTCTGCCAGTGCAAAAGGTCACATGCAACTTTTCAAAGCCAGTTCACTCCCAGCAAATACTTTTCAAACTTTTCAAATACTAAAACAATGTTGGTATTTTACTGACATAAGGTGGGCAGAGTCTATCTTGGCAAGAAGCCGAAGGAATGTTAAGGATCCCTGTATGAACTGAAAGGCGTAAAATTGTCACTGGCACGTCTGTAGTACTGTGTGCAGTCAGTAGGTTGTAAAATAGTCACTGGCTCTCCTGTAGTACTGTGTGTGGCCTGTAGGCTGTAAAATAGTCACTGGTTCTCCTGTAGTACTGTGTGGCATGTAGAATGTAAAATAGTCACTGGCTCTCCTGTAGTACTGTGTGCAGTCGGTAGGGTGTAAAATAGTCACCGGTTCTCCTGTAGTACTGTGTGTGGCATGTAGGGTTTAAATAGTCACTGCAGCCTTTACAGCAATCATCCCAACCGAGCGGTTGTCTTTGCCCTACACAACACAATCAAAAGCAAAAAGAATGCCTTAAAATTTGATTGGATGATCTAGACTCTGTGAAACAAAAAAAACCTATTTGTGGATTTGTCTTCAAATCATGCCGCAAGTTTTGTCTCAAAAATCCACAAATAAATGCAAGCGACAGGCGATGCACAAATGGGAACCGGCTACATCAGTGGATCAGTTATATTCATGTGTTTTTGAGACAATAACACCCGCATACACATTGGTGGTGGCCAGGCCTGCGTAACTCAGAGCTGTAAAGTGCCTTGAAACTATGACATGAAAATCACCACATGAACACTGTACACTATTATTCAGTGGCTGTCTATGGGTAGTAAACAAAAAACACAGCTGGGTTACGGACGGGCCACCACCGTGTTTTAATTTGCACGTGTAAAATGCCAGGTCATGAGATAAGTGGCTTTGCGTGGCCTGTGCCACAATCGTCCTAAATACAAACGTGCCCAAAATAGTCAGCTAACACCGAATTAACATTGGATTGAAACACAGAAGAATCATTGGCCAGGCGCTCACAGACTGAAGATCCACCTTTTCCAACAGTATCTTCGGACAGCTGTCACCACGCACGCGCTAACAATCCTGTCTTATGTAGCCTGATTATAATGGATTTTAATGGATTTAAGTTTTCTTTATTTTGGCTTGTTGTAAATGTTATAGTCTAATGTGAATATTTTGTCTTGAAGTAGGCTAACTCCATTTAAGGTAGTTAAGTTACAAAACAATTTCTCTTATGCTCACTTATAAGTAGTCTATAATTTGCTGGGAGATGGCCAGCTCATAGCAAGTTTGCCCAAAAATGACATACGTAAACTGGGTGGCTGCGCATCTTGTTTGTGATAAGCGAAAACAACATTTGAAAACAGCGTACTTCCGACAGACAATTCCAGTGATGTGTAATTACGTAAAAGTTAATTACCAATGCTTCGCAAATCATTTAAAATATACACACATATATCTTACCTTCTACAGAATACACAGCGCTATCTCCTGTACGCAATTTTGTTGGTGAGCCTGTGTCTTTGTTGAGACAGACAAGACGCGTCAAGGTGCCATCCCAGTCTATAACAAAAGTATCCGCTTTCAAACGCCAGTCTGTGCTTTGCTCCAGGGGCTGGGAAATGCGTTCTCTCGGTGTCTGTTTGCCTGCTGCCTCCTTATCAATGCGATGCCGACGATTGTTAATTTCCCCTCCAATGTTTAAACACGTTAAACGAATTCATGTCAAATTGTAAATTTTGAGTCGAGCTCGTCGCAGTGGACTATCCGTGTCAAAACTCCCAGTCCTAGCTGATCCGGGCGGCAGCGCAAGTGCCTGTGGTAACTGAGTGACAGGTGAGTTCTCAGGTAACTTTACCCGCGACTCCAAAGGGGAGGGGCTTTGTCATCGCAGTTTTACGTATTACTTGCTGAAGAGCAGCAGCAATACATCTCGGATTTAAGCGGCAAAGGTAATCTTGTCCTTTCCTCTAACGCGCCTACAAACCGTGAAAACGGTAAAATATTGCATGTATTTGAATTTCGCCTGTCCAAGGTGTTGGTGTTGATGCGCATGTCAGCATAGCGAGTGCAAAATAATCATAATAGCCTAGCAGTAACTGGGACATTGAACAGTCAAAATATTTAGTTGGTCGGAGTTAAGGTCGTTGGCAACACAATGCTGATGACCAGTGAACTGTAGGCTATTTCCATTTTTTTAAAACACTGAATGTACATAACTAGCCACTCATAAACCCTGTCATTTTTCTTCGACAGACTCGAACAGAATTTTTAATGTGATGGAACAAACATTCAAACAAGTGAAGAGTTTTCAAAACGTCAGAATTTGTTTAATAAATAGCGTTCTATTTGTGTACAGGGGATCTGTGTTTATGATTTGGTGATGTGCACAATCAAAACGTTTTTATTCGGAAAATGTTATGGCTACGTTCAAATACTTTGTGGGAACTGTAAAAGTTATCTTATTTTCCGCAACGTCATTCAACTAAACTTGGTACTTTTACACAAGATTTGGCTGCTGTATGAACGTTTATTTATTTAAATTCCTGACTTTCTTACCTGACCTTACATTTCTTACCTATGCATTCGTTGCCATCGACACTGCTGTGCTCACGAGTATGATGCTGTTAAGGATTTATTAAAAAAAAAAAACAGCTCAGACCGAGACACTGAGCAGTTTAACTGCGTAGCATTTAACACGCGGCAGATAGATACTGCAGAATCAACCAAAATTGACCAGGTCACCACTGCCGTGGCATGTTTTTGAGTTGCTGTAGGCTAGAGCTTGTGTCTGAACACAAAATCGATGCGTGCTAGAAAAGACAACATTGATTTTAGCCTCATATGTCGTTAAATGTTACGAGGATTAGGTAGCTGTTGCAGTCAGTTAATTAATTAATGGCGCGAGATGAATCACATTCAACAGTCTTTAGTTTGCTGAATGAAGTTGTTCTGAGTAAAAAGTACCGTGTGAGTAGGTATTTCTGAAAGGTTGACACACCATGGACATTTACTGTGCAAATACTGAGAACTCAGGACTGATCATTAACACCTGCACACAGTGCACGCAGACAGTCTGTATGGGTAGCCTATTTAGGGAGGTGCCATATGCAGAGACCTTTTCAGGAGCACATGCTCAAAGTGATAAAAGGGCATGCCAACCTAGCAAAACTGTTTTAGGACACCCAGTTATCGTACAGAATATATTTTATCAAAATGAATGACGGCAACAATAATAATACAAATATTAATTTTTCATCAAATCAAAGGAGCACAAAAGTGCAGGTGTTTTAGCACCCGATTATGGATTATGGTGTTTTCGGATCTAGCCTACTCCAGAATTATTCCAAAAATTCAAAATTATTTATTGAATTTTGCTCTGAACTTGGAGTTCCGATGTCTTTTATATCATATCCTCACTTACAAAGAAGGGAACTAACTGGTTTCGGCTGTCAATGTGGAAATCCATTTAATACAGTCACATTCCGTTAACGGGAAAAGCGCACAAATGTATACAATCAAATCAAAATATACGATGCCCTTCAGAAGGAGGATCCTCGAATAATATTAACAAAAAAAACGGTGGATGGAATTCACTTTATTGTTCATCAAATGTTTTCTATGATCAGCAATATTATAGCATTGCATAAACATTTTGTGATACTAAAAAAATATTTTGCTAAAATAAATTTTATTTCGAAAAAGACATAACATTCGCACCCCTGTATTGCGTAGCCTAGGCCTACTCTGTGAACATTCCCTTTGCCAAGATAGCAGTACCGAGAACTCTCCTGTAATGACGAGTTTGGAGAACACACTGCTAGGGATGGGAGACGATTCCCATTTGCGGAATCTCTTCCGATCCACCGGAGTCCTGACGTGTAGTCCTCTTCAGCTTAGCCCACAGGTTTTCACAACGGGATTTAGGCAGTCTAATTCCGATTTTGGATTCTTGTTGACCCCAAGGTGCAAGTAATTGCAGCAATTTTCCAACTGAGAATCCTTGGAGAATATTTTGGCTGATGAATTATGCTGTGCGTGTAGTCAAGTTTGTGCCATGCAACTTCGCAATTTCTTTCTTCAAAAAGTAATATTGTAAGTTCTATAAGGCACACAGCGAGAGAATGGAAGGGGAGAACGGTGAACCGAAGGCTA
This sequence comes from Anguilla anguilla, assembly GCF_013347855.1. NCBI lineage: Eukaryota > Metazoa > Chordata > Actinopteri > Anguilliformes > Anguillidae > Anguilla > Anguilla anguilla. The sequence goes on from NC_049216.1 coordinate 8,293,784, forward strand.
ACTTGGATCAGCAAAAAAAGATATTGGAGGCTGACAGAGGAAGCCTTGAAAAGGAACTGGAAAGTATAACCAACCTGCTTCAGGAAGAGGAACGGACTCTACAGCAGTAGGTTTCAGGCCTTGGAAGGTCGTAGGCAACAAGACTTTTGGAAAAAAAAAAAAAAACAAGTTCAAGATTTTAGTGTTCTTATCACTCTACAATAATTTTAGTTGTAATGATGAAAGTAAATACAATGGACCCACTGAGGGAACTCAGTCTCTACTGCAGGTTCAGCAACGTGGTGTCGAAAACGGCATCTTTGCGCCGTAATTCAAATATGCCAGTGGAGGATATATTTGGTCATGGGATGGAGTCAAGCAAAGTGCAGGAGTTAGTTGTCTTTTACAGCAGTTGTCCTTTTCATAGTTCAAATGAGTTGGTTTTGTTCAGCCATGGTTGAGCAGTTCAGTTACTGGCCCTCGCAACTTGGCATCCGTGAAATGTTTCATTCTCAGTCCCTGCTTGATTTGTCTGATGCTAAACTGTGATCCCCCTCCCTTCCCTCTGGAAGGCTGCGGGTCAGGACAGGGACAGGAGGCAGCGGGGTGAGGGACGGCCTGGTCTCAGAGGCCGCAGAGGACACTGAAAGCACCCTGCTCCTGTCAATCAATAGGAATTTCCAAAAAATGTTGGGCTGTAACTCCCCCCCCCCCGAAGTGTCTATTTAGTTAAAAAAAATGTAATGACGACATCATCTTTTCTTTCTTTAAATTTCTAAAGTTAAAATCAGCATATTGTGGAATCTTAATCTTTACCTGCACTGCTCATCTGAGCTGTTGTGGCCCACAGGACTGTATGTGACACAAATGTGATAATAGATAAATTATTCCTTATCGAGAGGACCAATAATATAGTTCCCTTTAAAGAGCGTGTGTGTGTATTTATTATTATTACTATTGCTATTGTTATTATTATTATTATAATAATATGGTAATTCAAATTTATTTATTTCCATTATTCATGTGGCGAATACATGAAAATAAAACTTTTTTTGTTGTTGTTTATTTAGAAATACTTATTGCAGATTATTTGACAGATAAGACACTTTACACTTTTAGTACATTTGACCCATCCTGGTTACTTAGGAGCAGTAGGCAGCCACAGTGCAGCGCCCTCCAGTTCTGAGGCCAGTGCCTTGGTCAAATTTCCGCAATTCTCCAACAGCAATACTTGTTGAAACATTTTCCATTTGAACCAACCTCCTCTCTGTGTGTCAGGGCAAAATACACTTGCATCCTCTTCCAGGCAGGTCCACCACAGTTCCAGTTGCTTTAAACTTCTTAATTTGCTCTCATGGTGGAAATAGGCAGTTTCAAACATTAAAATATTTTTCTACTGCCATTGCCGTATTTATGAGGGTAAACTGCCTTTTGTCTCATTTCATTTGTGTGTTCTCTAGCTTTTCTCATGTTGATGGATGACAGTCCATGACTACACAATATCATTTTTGAAAATAATCCTCCACACAACTGTCTCACAAGTACAAAGATCCATTTATTCAAAATCAATAAATAGAAAAAATGTGAAAAAATAAAGTATAAAAGTACATCAACCTGCAGAGAAGGCTGATGGGATTCACAATAACCCGTTGCAGCAACACAGTCCCAATTTATGGGGCATTGCTGCCCCCTGGTGTTTGGAAAAACAATCTACAGCCGGAGTAATTCCACATCACCACACTCACACAATTGTGTGGAAAAACTATGTGGAAATTATGTGATGATGTAGACTAAAATAACTTTTGATCGTGCTTTTAACTCGCTGCGATTCTATGGCCAGCGTGCGTTTAAGCTGGAACAGTAGGCCAGCGAGGCCAGAATCAGACAGCAAGGTTACAGCACTGTGCTCTGCAGGTACACCCCCACTGGAGCTCACATAAGCAGCTGGTTGGGACAGTTTCCAGTGGGCGGTGCTCACAATGGGCACTCATTGGCCGCTCCGCACCCACGCTGGAAACAGTGCGTGGGGGATTATGGGATTTTTTTGTCCCCCACTTGCATGGAACAGGGGTATGGGTACCACCGTGAAACCTGTCATACCATCAGGGAAGCGGTGGTGAGCTGCATGTCTATGATGTAATCACCACAGACCAATCAGGGAACAGGGATGGGTTTCATTGGACCATACATTAATAGGTAAAAATGTTTTTATCTGTTTTGAGGCATGGGGGAGCAAAGCGCAGCAAAGGGAACAGCTCAATGTGAACCTGCCCTATGACTTTAACCCAAATGCCTCTGATCCAGAACGGGACGTCCCAACGGTGAATTGAACCCGCTGCTGTGAAGGTGGGGGTGGGAGGGTGGGGTGCAGCAGCCAGGGGCGTCCCACGTAGTCAGCAGCAGAGGCATGAGAGGATTAACTCTTTCACGCGTAGGCACTGCAAGACACAAGCAGACAACACACACTCAACTGCCGTCCTCAATAACCTTGCATCGCAAATACGCATTTGAAGCAAGCATGCTTCCTTCTTTCTATGTTTTTATTGCATGAAAATTGTACGGGCAGCATAGTGGTGCGGAGTTTCTGTGTGGAGTTTGCATGTTCTCCCCATGTCTGTGTGGGATTCTTCCAAGTACTCCAGTTTCCTCCCACAGCCCAAAGACATACAAGTAGGCTAACTGGGAGAGCCTAAATTGCCCCTAGGTATGAGTTTGTGAGTGAATGGTGTGTGTGTCCTGCGATGGACTGGTGACCTGTCCAGGGTGTATTCCAGCCTCTCGCCCAATGCATGCTGGGATAGGCTCCAGCACCCACTGCGACCCTGCCCAGGATCAGCATGTATAGATCATGCATGGAAGGACATTTGTATGTATTTATTGTGCTGTTTTCTTGTCCAGGTCTCCTTTGTAAAGAGATTCTATACCTCAATGGGACTTCTAAGCCACATAAATTTTAAATAAAATTTCTAAAAACATTTTAAACGCTAGAATTTTTACTTACCAAAACTAGGATGGCTAGTTTTCTTTTTTTTAAATCTCTAATAGACTGCTACTGAATAAATACCAAACAGTCAACATCAAAACAACCGTTAATAAATCAGATGACCATTTCCATAACGACGAGTTATGCGCCGGGTGAGTGGATCAGTCTCGCCTTTGAACTCTAACCTCAAGATCTGACACATCGAATCTCGGAGATAACAGAAGCTGTCAACATATGTTCTAACCTCTATACACTGAACCTCATATGAAAATCGTTGAAGACCATGTCTTCGGTTGCTGACTGTATGATCCAAATCAGCCTGAAGGGGTCTAGTGAATTTTTTTCAGGGAAGCATGCCGTTTTAATTGTGGCTGTGTGCAGTTTTTGACCGCAGTTCTGTGTAGTTTGGATTATGGTTCTGTGTGGTTTGGATTATGGTTCTGCGCGATTTTGCCTGTGGCTCTGTGCGGTTTGGACTGTGGTTCTCTGCGGTTTGGACTGTGGTTCTGTGCGGTTTGGACTGTGGTTCTGTGCGGTTTTGATTGCGGTTCTGTGCGGTTTGTATCGCGGGTCTGTGCGGTTCTCTGCTGGTGCCCCTTTCGCGGTCGTGCGGTCCTGACCTGGCGAATCGCGCCAGCGTGACGAACCCCAGGAGGAAGGCCAGCAGGTAGCCGGCCAGCAGCGCGGCGTTGATGATGACGTCGGCTCGCAGCACGTAGGACTGCCAGAGCAGGAAGTACAAGCACAGCAGCACCGTTCCCCCCGTCATAGCCAGACTCGCCCCCACACCCCGCTCACTCTCCTGCAGGTTCCCCTTCACACCTGCAGAGAGGTGGGGAGAGAGAGAGGGAGAGAGAGAGACAGATAGAAATCTTTTCACTCAAGAGCATAGTGTTAGGCAGCCACACTCTATTTTATATCTAAATATATGAGGTAGCGGTGTTATTAGAACAATCTACAGCCCCTGGCCCAACACTAAATGAGATGGAAGTTAAATTCTTCCTTTATGCTGATTACCTGTTGCTGCTGTCGCCACCTGAACAGGGGCTACAGCAGCATCTGGATCTGCTACAGCAGTACTGCCAGAACTGGGCCCTGACAGTAAACCCTAAAAAATCTAAAATAATGATCTTCAAAAAAAGGCAAGATCTTAGGAAAGCAGACACATGATTATTCTAGGATAACCCACCCTAGAACACACTATGTTTTATTATTACCTAGGACTGAAAATCAGTGCCTCAGGAAACTTTCGTCTGGCAGTGAATTCACTGAAAGAAAAGGCCTGTAGAGCTTTCTGTGCAATCACAAAAAAATTCTACCAGATTGATATTCCAATTAGAATTTGGTCAAAAATATTTTACAGTGTAATCCTGCCAACTGCTTTATAAGGAAGTGAAGTATGGGGTCCACTCAGTCAGCATGACTACACTAGATAAGAGAAGCATCCAACTGAAGCCCTGCATACAGAATTCTGCAGAACAATTCTAAACATCCAAAGACAAACACCTAACAATGCATGCAGGGCTGAATTAGGACGATTTCCAAAAGGGCACTCAAATTCTCGATGCATCTCAAATCAAGTCTCGAAACAACTATACATGTACATGCACTTCAAACCCAAGAGCTGAATCCTGAAAAGAGTCCACTAAGTCAGCTGGTACAAAGAATAACTAATAGTCTCACACCTAACAATAACATATCTTAGACCAGCACTGCTTCACAAAAACAAATCAGAATAACCCAAACTGTTAAAAAAAAAAAAAAAAATTATCTGGAACATTGGAACAGCCAAACCAAAACACAAAACAAGCTTAATTGCCACCTGGCCCTAAAACGAGAATACAAATCAGCTGAATATCTTGTCACAGTCCGGGATATTTAGCAGAGACGAGTCCTTAGCAAGTACAGGCTCAGTGACCACAGCCAGAGAGACAGTGAGTGACACTATTTTATTAATTTTATTTGAATCTCTGATTGTAATTGTGACTGCATTAATTATTGTCCATGCATTACTTGCACTGGTACACTACTTGTTTTTGTGCGTTTGCTTTGGCAATATCTACTACGTGTATTTCCTGCCAATAAAGCACATTGAATTGAATTGAATTGAATTGAACTGAGTGGGTGAGACAGAGAGAGATAGAGAGAGGAAGAGACAGAGAGGAGAGATTTTATAAACGATGTGCATCAGGGGAAATAGAGACTGAACCCCACTCTCTTCTCTCCTGTCCTGTTTATGTTTATCTAAGACAAGCTTTCGTAGGTAAAGTCAAAACCAGCGTTGCATCATATGACAGCATAACATATGATGGCAAATTACGCGTATGTCTGGGAGAAGAACCAGAACTCCCAGAGTCATCTGCACAGCATGTGACAGCCTGTCATGAGCTGAGAGAGAGAAAAAATGAACAAATCAACATCGTCCTAATCTGATCAGTTCCAGAAAAAAAATAGCTTTTCTTTTTTTTACAAGTATATGCTGTTTATTGTATATAGTGTTACTTTTGCAACAATGGTTGATTGCCATTTAGAGATAGAGTGACAGAATGAGAGAGAATGAGACAACCAGAAAGAGAAAAGGAACAGGAGAACAAGATACAAAGAAAAAGATAGAAAGATGAGAGTGAAAGTGAGAGAAAGAGCAACATCAGCGTAAATTATAACACAACTGAGGGCACACATACTTCACGCCACTCCATGCCATCACCATAGAGTTCTACTTCCTTTTTTCTCACTGAAAATAATAAATGTGCCGAGGCACACAAACTGAGCAGATCTGGATCTCCTCTATCACTGACCCCAGTACAGTCTCAGAAGCTCCAGCCCTGAATCATACAGCAGACCCCAGAGTCATGTCTCCTCTATCACTGACCCCAGTACAGTCTCAGAAGCTCCAGCGCAGCCATGAGGAATAGCAGACACAGATCCAGGGTCAGGTTTCCATCAGGATAGCTCAGCACCTGGCCTGGAGAGACACATCACACCAACAAGCCTCATAAACATCAGCAATCCATACGCAACTCTGCAGAGCCAACGTAAATAGCGTAGGGGGTTTTCAAGAAAATAAAGCATGAAAACTCACGTACTTATGCTCTGAAGGTAAAGCCATGATTTTATTTGACTATTTGTCAGCTGACATTTCAGCCAATAGGCCTTCCAGGGGTTTTTACACAAGAAGGGTGATTCGCCCTCATGCCCACATACTCTTAATATGAAAAATTCAGGTAATAAGAAATTACAATGGCAAGAACCTATATCTCATTGGCTACTTGCACTTTATTTTTCGGGTTTAATCACTGCAGTGTTTTTGTATCAAATTTACATGCGTAAATGTTACGGGCACATTACACAGATATTGAAAAGGGAAAAAGCTTTTAAAAAATCCAAATTTCTCTATCTATTTTCAAATGAACTCTCAGTATACACGCACCCTTGTGTTCACCTTCCCTAGAACATCACCTGGTGCAAGTCGATGAGAACCCTCTTTACTCACTCTTGTAGACGATCATGCAGAGCGTGGACAGGAAGTAGAAGAGGAAGTAGACGGCCGACAGGTAGAGCGTTATCTGGAAGGGCACGGAGGACAGCTGGGAGCCGGGGTTAAGGCCAGGGCCGTGTCCGAATCGGCCTCCTAACTACCGCGTCCTCAAAACATGTGCTGTCCGTTAAACATACTGCCTACTGTTTAGTGTGGATTTTTTAGTGCACAAAAATATCCTCCATACTATTTTCTAACGGTACTGCAGTGTAGTACGATGGGTAAGGGGCTGGTCTTGTAACCTAAAGGTCACAGGTTTGATTCCCAGATCAGACACTGCTGTTGTACCCTTGAGCAAGGTAATTAACCTGCATTGCTTCAGTATATATCCAGCTGTATAAATGTATGCAATGTAAATGTTATGTAAAAAGTTGTGTAAGTCATTCTGGATAAGAGCGTCTGCTAAATGCCTGTAATGTAATGCACTGCGGAAGTGTCGTAAGACCCCGCCCTAGTAGTAAAAAGGCCCTGCCTCTTCCTCCCTCATTTATGAGACCCAAAGGTGGCCCTGCCCCTTCCTCTCTGTGGACCCTCATAAAAAGGTATGGTATGGTTTACTTCCTGTGAAGTGTGCTCCTGAATACACTCTGCGAAACCCCAGAAATACGTATATTATCCGGGATTAACGACTTTCTCCAGTGTACTCCACGCATATACTCAATAGTAGGCAAGCTGTTGCGGACGCAGCCCAACTTTCACTCAACAAAGCACAGCATTCCACTGCAGCACATACGTTCAGAGACGCAATGTGTGTAAACGTGGGAGTTCACATTTTATTCCCGCCTCCTGCATGCCAATCATGAAAACAAACGGTAGCTCCACACCAAATACGGGCAGTGATGTTTCAGGCTGTAGTCCTGGAGAGCTGGAGTGTCTGCTTGGTTTATTTGATCCTTTGCCTAAAAGTTGTTAAGTATTTAGTTGGATAATAGTCCGTTCACCTTGCTTCCAATGCCTAAAATGGCCACAGATCCAGGGATAAAATCTAAAATATGGCTTCATAGATGATGCCTTTTGTCAGGTGGTCCGAAATCGAATTGTGTCCTTAAAAATTGTAAGGATGAGTCATGCCTTTCCTCTGACAGGCGTTTCATGGATAGAATGACGCATAAGATCAGTTTAATTTCACACTTCCAGTTTAAATATAAGCATAAACGTCAGCTTATGAAATGAATACTACATCTGCAACATCCGAGGCTTAGAGCGAGAAATGCGTGCGTGACCGACAGAGAAAGGATACCACAGTGGACGTTCGGCCTGAAAAAAAAAAGCAGATTGCAGTGAAAAAAAACGTCAGAAACATACATACACGTTCATACATACGCGTTCCTACTTTAATCAAATATCGCAAACTAAAGTGCAAATTCATCGTACAAGTAAAATTTAGTTCCCTTATTTCTACACATCTTACTAATGAGCTAAAATGTAGTTGTCCGCCTTCTACCGTGTTCCGCCTAACAGCTTTCCGTCCAGACCCAATTCTCCCTAAATAACTATACTCTCTGAAGCAGCATCCACCACATATACGAGCGCGTGTCTGGTTACCCTGGAAAATAACCAATATTCCAGCCTTCTAGCATCCCAATGTCCATTTTTCCATTTTACTCGAGACTACTTACAACAGCTAATGTTACAGCATAATTACCTCATGTATCTGTCAACCGTAGACCTGCTATGCATAAATCCTTATGATGACAGCGGTGCACGTCATCAAACGTCTTTATAAGTTATGTATACATATAGATAGGGTTATGCTTTTCTGAAAATACTCATTACAGGGATCATTTTTTGTTAGATCATGATTTCCCATAAATGAGTTTATTATTATTAGAGCTAACCAAGTTATTCGCCTACGTCTATGGGCAAGCATTATTAACGTATCAGGGAGAAAATGTGGAAATTAATGTATTGCACATCTTTGAGTCCCGTAGGTAGAATAACGTTCGCTAGTCTAATTATTAGCCCTGATTATAATTTGCTGAATACATAGCTAAGTAACACTTTAAAACTAAGCAAACGTCAACCTGCTTTCTGGTTTCCGTCAGATGTTTATAGCCAACTTAGTTTAGTACAGTTAGCTAGATTTAGCTTGTTGCTAGCTACCTAGGCTATAACTTTGCTTAGATGCCCAACACTTGGTAATTTAAGTCGAACACTAACACATGGTAACGTTGTTATGTATGACAGCGCTTTGAGTCCAGCTAATTTATTCTGTTGCGATCTTTAATGTGGTATTTCACTTCAGAGAGCCAAAACTGTATCTATAGCAACGCGTCTACTTACCCGACCTAACTACCGCCATCTTGAACTAGATGCTGCCCGGAAATCTGAATCACACAGGTTGAGTTGTAGAAGCACTGCGCAGTTGCGTGACGAAGACGCATTCGGGGCTGCGCGCAGCGTCCGACACAATTCAGCTCTGTTGAACACTAGTTGAACAGTATGCAAGCTCATACCAAAGACTTAATTGTATTGATAGGGTGTGATACAACCTCCAAAATTAAAAAATAAAATCCAACTCAAGCTATATTTTTACAAAAATAATGGCTATGGCTATTTGTATGAACACAAACTGTATCCAAAAGCCAATCTGTTCAGATCATTTATTTATGTGGTCCCCAACCCTGTTCCTGGAGATCTAACGTCCTGCTGTTTTTCACTCCTACCTGAACCAAGCACATCTAATTCAAAAGCTACAGATCTTATTCAGCTGTTACTTAATAGAGGCAGGTGCGCCAAATTAGATTTAAAATGAGAACATACTGGGGTGCAGACCTCATTACATTACATTACATTTATTTGGCAGACGCTTTTATCCAAAGCGACATACAATACAATCTTGAGGACCAGGGTTGGAACCAGTGGCTTATGTGTTATTAATTGTGTGTAGAGGGTCCTCTCTGAGTCACTAATGATAGCTGTTTGGGCTGCGATCAGGAGCAAGCTACTTTTAGAGTGGCAGGGTCCGCACTACACAAGTACCAGGTAGGCCCAAGGGATCTCACCACCAGAGAATGTGGTCCAAACTCCTAAGCATGCTGCTTGAACAACGCCAACAATGTTATGTAAGCCTCCTACTAACTATCAAAAGGTCAAAGGTCAAGAAAGACCTCACTGATTATCATCGGGAGTTCTCTGTTTCGAACACAGGTTTCCTGCCTTTCTGTTCTACAACAAAAACCATTTTGCTTTTTTTTTCAGGTCAGATGGCTCAGAAGTTTTCCACTTCTCTTGGGTGAAGCGAAATGTCAAACTTGCTGTAAAATCACAGATCCTTGCTTTGTCAAGTACACTGAGAACAGACACAGCGTAAGGTAACTCAAGGAATTTAAAGGATCGTTGAGGAGAGAAACTTCTAGGCCCAGCATACCTGGGTCAAATACGTATTTGTTTTGGATTCAAATGCTTTTCTGTGCTCTATTGATCTTGCCTGGTGTAATTGAGCCTGCCAATATGACCAGAAGGTGGGGTTTGCACTTTTTGAGAGTATTTCATCAGTTCCAATACACCAGGCAAGATCAGTAAAGCGTAGAAAAACATTTGAATTCAAAACAAATACGTATTTGACCCAGGCCTGAGGCCTAGGCTTTTAAACAGGGTTATACGATGACGCTGACAATCACCGCAATATTACAACAAATCCGTTTAATTGCATTCGTTTTTTCAGTCAGGTAGTTACATATTGCCAATGTCTGTGTGTGCCTATACAGCTTCAAACAAACATATACAGCTTATCTTTGTTTATATACAAATAATTACAGTATGTAGACATTTAAGACATCATCATGCATTTGGAAAAGATATTTTCTCATTTAAATATTTGACCTAGATTAATTTGGAAATCTGTAATGATTTGCCTGGGTCTTCCTGCTTGAACACGCCAATAAACGCATATCTCGTGTATTACCATTTTACTTTTTTTTACATGAATAGTTTCATAAAGTGCTTGAGCCAAAAAAACTGGTTTCAGTAACATAATATTTCTGATGAAAAGGAAGTATGTGCAGGGATATACAGTCCAAAATAAATTAAAACATCCAAATGTAACAGAAAATACATTTTTTTTGCTTTACTGTCATTTTCATTCTGTAAATATATGCATAGATTTCAGAACCTTTGAAAAATGACTGTAAAATCGGATTTATTTTGATACATTCTGCAATACATTTTTTTAACTGCATATTGGAACAGGTGAGTAATGTTATTCTTTGCAATATTGCTGTATATTTTGACACTTACATATATTTTTAAATCTCCATTAGTGTGCTCTCACCACCGCACAATTTTTTTAATTTAATTTTGAAATATTCGCAAGGTTTCAGTGACATTGGTGACATTCAAATTCATACATTTAAAAGCTTTTATGGTATAACTGAGTCATGGATGTACCTGGATTCGACTTTGAAAATCTCCTAGGATCAGGTATGACATAGGTTTTGAATTTACTATTATGCAGCTAAAATTTTGCATTAATTAAGTTCCTATAAATGTGACCCATTTTTTGGAATGGTCATACCAAGAGAAGATTTATACAGCATTAAGAGAGGAAACTAGTTTCTGTAAGGGTTGGCGTGTCTTCCACTAATTACACTGGATCAATTAGTTAATTAGTTAATTAATTAACTCACTGATGAATCCACAGCACATCATTTCATATGGGAACATATGAACAGTCTTCAGCTGTCGTTCATGAGCTTGCCTATGCATTCAGTTAAAATGTCAGCTCTACATGAATGACTGGGCTGCTTAAATAAGTATGAACAGAAGTTAGTCATGAAATCCAGAAACAGACACAGCCCTCCTTGCCCACCCCTGGTTTTGGGGAACCCGAATATTGATTCATGGCATGATAAGAGCTCTGTAAAATGGACTCACTCTATGAAAAATATTCAGAGTTTTTGGCTGGACCGCAACAGCGGGGCCAGCCCTACAAATGAAAATGTCTGTGACTGACTGACTGACTGACTGAGTGAGTGATAAAGTTACACCGCGCATGTCTGTGATGTCAGCCACAGGTCCAGCCATATACTAGGTTTTAACCTGGTCTTGTTAATCTCTATACTGTACATACACTGCATATCCTGGAACACAAACATCTACAAAAGGGGCCCTGGAAAATGTAGTTTCAATTGAATATCTTCATTACTTCAGCACAGAAAATTTTGTGGGGCCACAAAGCCCACAAACTAAATGTAACCAAGGCAAACTGTAAAATATGCTAATTTTGTTGTATACTTTTCCTCATATACTATCGTTTGCATGTACATACAGCCAGCGCATAATTTATGATGAAATACCAGGAAACAACCAAAACATCCAAACCTCATTAGTAGTCATGAAAGAGCTAAGTGGGGCACTGTAAAACAAAATGGTTTTGACTTGTTTAGAAATCAGTGATGTTGTTGGTTGCGTTGCATTTAATAACATAAAGCCTAACATTTATAAAATGACCACAAAAAAGTATAAGAACATTTTGCTTCAGTTCTTGCAAACTAAACTTGAACTTCAAACATGAAACGAACAACTAAATTTGGACTGTGCACAAAACTATTATTGCTACTATCGCTACAAACTTTAGGTTACTTTGAAGAATTGATGTAGTACTGATGGACATTTTGGAGTTTGCATCTATGTGTTGGATCATAAGTGACCTTGGTGGCCAAGAGTGTCCATTTCTGGCAAACCAGACTGGATAAAATTTAAACATAATGTAGAAGCATTTATATATTTATATATAAAAGCTTTATATGGGGCATTTATGTAATTTACGGGCCAAACCATACTATAGCAGCCCAAATTCAATTACCCAACGACTTTAGCGGATATGACTGCATTTTCAAGTTATTGCCCCCCATTAAGAAAACGCTCATGCACCTCTCAATTCCTTCGTGCTACCATAAAGGCCCCCACCAATATGGCGGCAGCAGCCACGACAGCCCCTCCAATGAGGAGTGGCTTCAGGCAGTCCAGGCAGTGCTTTTTGGGCTCTGTGGCTTCGGCACCCTCTGCTGGTGGCTGGTGGTTGGCTGTCTCGTTCTGCTCCAGTGCGCCGTCCTCAACAGGCTGTTCTGCGGCAGGGGCAGCTGGGGGTGGGGCTTCCTCCGGGGGCGGGGCTTCCTGCGGGGGCGGGGTAGCGCGGCTGGGGTTGTTCTTCCTGGGCGGGGCCACGGGGGCAGCGTTGGCCTTGCGGGGTGTGGCTGCTTCCTTCTTCCCTGTTCTCTCTGTCTGTTTCTTGGGGGCCCCGGGGCCAATCTTGCTTTTGGCCTCCATAAAGATCTGAGAGAGACAGAGAGCAGGGGTCATAGGCCAGCAGGAGTCCCCAAACTGTGGTCCTGGAGAGCCGAAAATGTCTGCTGGGGTCCCCAACCCTGGTCCTGGGGAGCCGCAGGGTGTGCTGGGGTCCCCAACCTTGGTCCTGGAGAGCCGCAGGGACTGTTGGGGGCCCCAGCCCAGGTCTTGGAGGGCCACAGGGACTGCTGGGGTCCCCAACCCTGGTCTTGGAGGGCCACAGGGACTGCTGGGGTCCCCAACCCTGGTCTTGGAGGGACCTGCTGCAGGATCTGCTGTTGTTCCTTTTTTTGAGTAGTTATTTGGTTCAAGTTAAAATAGAATCCAACAGACCCAGTGTGGCAGTCCAGGACCAGGGCTGCAGACCACTGAGCTGGAGAGCTGATCTCAGATCAGGTTTCCCATGGCTAAACCCTAACGTCATCCATTATGAGCTAGAAGCCTAAACTGATCCTAGATCAGCTCTGCTGCTCTGTGAAGTTTAATGATTACAGGCCCTGCATCCCATAGAGTAGGCAGCCCCAGATTAGCACCAGGATTGCAGATTAATGTTGTACATTTTTATATGACTTTTTATGTGACTCACCAGGCTACACTGCAGTTCCAGGTCAGCTGGAACAGTCCTAGAAAACAGCGTGCTTCAATTACAGAGGCTGCACACTGCACGTCACACACACACACACACACACACTCACACGCACATGCGCGCCCTCCCACACGTTCAAACTGCATGAGTCATCCACACGGGCAAAGGCAGAACTGAGGTAAGGGGTGGGGTGGAGGGGGGGGTGAAAGGGGGAACACACTGGGACGGCTACAGAACAACAGAATAGAAAGGCAGACGAAATGGAGGGATGATCGATGGACTATTTACGTTCACTTTTTCCCCTGACCTGTGCTGTGTCCTTCTCCCTTGCATCCTACCGTATGTGCACTACACACTCACACGCACACACACACACATAAGCCTGCACACACATATAAAGAGACAGACTCTCGGTGTGAGGTGCACAGCGGTAAGGTTTGGGGGGGCGGTGAAAGACCCAGACGGAGGGGGGTGGGGGGGTGAAATGAGCCTGAACCAGCTCTCCAAAAAAACCCTGAATAGCATACTGCTGACAGATGATCACTGAACAATTTGCTCGTGGGGTGGGCCGCATTGCAAAAGCCTCTCAGATAGGCACAGGCATGCTCATAGTTCATTATATCACTCTGCTCGATTGTCGCATCATCGCATGCTTTCTCCCGTCACGAAATGCACTCAGCGCGTTGCAGTTCATCCCTGGTTTTGCTGCGAGGAAGAGGTCCGGCTTACCTTACCTCTGGCCCTCAGTCTGTTTGTCCTCGGGGTGTGACTCTCAGCACGGCTGAATCAGCGGAGGAGGAGCGGGAAGGGAGAGAGCAAGAGAGAAAACGAAAAGGCGAGTAACGAGGGCCGGAGAACGCAGACAGGGTCACAGGACGGACGGAGAGCGCCGGGAAGAGAGATAGGAAGCGGGAGGAGGAGGAGGACCGGCGGGGCTGGAACGTACCACTCTGCTGCCGAAAAAGGGGGGCGCTTTAAATGATGCCGGTCTTCTGCAGCTCTCGGCTGTGGAAAGGCAGTGAAGAGCAGCGTGTGCACTGGCGTCTGTTTAAACGAGCCAAGATCACTTTAGTATGCTTTATGACCCTATGTAGTGTCCTATATATTGCTCATTTTACTGCCTGCAGTAATGTGCAATAACGTTTTATGATATCAGTTATGGGGGATCTTGCTGCTACACCGAGATACAGAAATATTGAAATATTCCTTTCATAAATAGCTCACCATGACAGCTGATCACATTGCAAAAGTTGCTAAAGGTTGTGTCAAAAATATTCCAGTCATTCCAGTCTTGCGAGAGCGTAATGCCAATGTTTAATCACCTGACACAGTGCTGTCCCAAGGTGACCCCATGTGAAAAAATAGTATGCTGAAGTATACATGAAGTGTACTATTTTATTCATCAGGGTACTTTAAAAGTTGTTGTTTTTTTCTTTGTTTTTTTTTTTTTTTTGTAATTCAATCTTTATTATAGTTATTATTAATATTTATTACTTTTTTATATTACATACAATCATGTAAACAAAATTCCCTTCTTTCTATGACTTGTTCAGATGGCAATGTTATGGGAATCTAAAGAACTGTGGGGAAAGTGCGAATAAAAGATTGGATTTATAGGAATTAAAAGATAAATAAATAAAGATTCAGGGGAAGAATTTTCGGACAGCTTCTAACGGTATTACCCTTACTTGCTAATCAGGCATTCCCGATGGGTATAATTCACCAGGTACATCCACTTCCTTTGTCAGTTATTTCCAGTGATCCCTCTCCACCATTTCCACCTCCATACTACATTTTATTCTGTGTTTTTAACTTCTCTTTGCTCTGTCTATCATTCATGTTCAAGGGGTGGGGTGGGGGGGGGGGGGGGGGGGGGGTCCACAACCTGATCTTACAGGCCGGTGTGACCCTGTCTCCAGACTCCTAGCCCGATATCAAATACATTAGGGCTGCCCAATCCTATTCCTGGAGATCTACTGTCCTGTAGGTTTTCAGTTCAACCCTAATTTGGCTGCTCTAAGACTTTGTTAAAGAATCCCCAGTTTGTGCAGAAAGTAGTCGCTCGTATCTTGACGAGAACTAAGAAGTATGAGCATATTACCCCGAAGGTAGCATCGCTTCACTGGTTACTGATAAAGTATAGAATAGATTTTAAGGTTTTGTTCCTGACTTTTAAAGTTCTGTATGGATGTGCACCAGTGTACGTAACTAACCTGCTTTTACCTTATAAGCCCACAAGGTAACTTTGTTCTCAAGAAGCAGGCTACTTGGTAGTCCCATGAATATCTAAAAACCTGAAGGTTGCTAGAGCTTTTTCCTGCTGTGTCCCACTATTGTGGAACTCCCTTCCAAAATTTATAAGGAAGTCAGACCCTGTCTCAATATTTAAATCTAGATTTAAAATGCACCTTTATGCTCAGGCTTATAATATAAGGCTTATGATCAGTCTGGAGACAAGGTGGGAGAAGCCTGTAGCCATAGAGTATTGTGGGGTGGTATCCTTTCCTTACTGTCACCTGTCAATCAGCTGTGACCCAACTTTACATGGGCTGGCTCTTGATAGGTGGGTATGGTTGTCTCCCCCTCATGACTACTTGGGTTCTCAATCCCTGTCCTAGTACCTATGCAGCCACAGACTATTCCTGGCGGGATCACTTTGTAATCTCCAATTCATACCCCTGTTACTTTACCGCCTGTTTTTCTACTGCACATTCCATAATGGCCATTTGCATTTTCTAGCTCATGCTACCAGCTGGGCTTTTGCCGCGAATCCCTAGAATGTTGTCATCTAGACTCCCCCACCACTTCGGTCCGACCTCCTCTTTCATGCCGCCTTCACCCTGCCCACTTCCATTGCCACCTGCCACTCCCCACCATCGCCACCTGGCCACGCCCATCATCTGAGCCGCCACCTCAGGATTGTCACCGAGCCGCCACTAATTTGATCAACGTGAACGTTGACTGACTGGCCATTTTGGTCATTTAAACCTTGAGCCAACCAGAGGAGGATGGGTTCCCCTTGTGAGTCTGGTTCCTTCTGAGGTTTCTTACCATCTGTTACCAGGGAGTTTTTCCTTACCACTGTTGCCTTAGGCTTTCTCCTGTGGGGGTTTAGGCCAGAGTTATCTGTGAAGCGCATTGTGACAATTGTTTCTGAAATGTGCAATATAAATTAATTTTTATTTTATTTGATTAATTTGGCACACCTGTTTCTACTAATTAGCAGCTCAACTAGATCTCTAGCAGTTGAGTGGGCTATGCTTTGTAAGGGTTGGAGTGAAAACCTGCAGGACAGTAGATCTCCAGGAACAGGACTGGGCAGCCCTGAGATACATCAATCATTCCTGAAGCAATGAACAGCACACCTTTATGAAGCTTGTATGAAATTTTGACTCTGCTGAGCTTCTCTTTGTGTCGTTTCTCGGGGCCAGGCTGTGACTATGCTCCTCCATTTCGCTCAGCTCATTAGAGACGCTCGCTAGCTAGAGACGCTCGCTAGCTTGACCGGAAGTGCATGGGGATCAGAGGGCCGTTCGCCGTGATTCATCGCAGAACAAATAAAACGGTGCGATGGTTAAGCTCGCTGGAAAAACCCCAAGGGAGAGCTACGGAGCCAGATACAAAGCACGGGGTTCAAAGCGATTGCGTCAAACTCGCATTAGTATGCATCTGTCAGTAATTTATGCGCGCTAAGCCAATTACATCTGTATGCAAATCCAATCCATGCTATAAACTGCAGTTCAAATATGTATCATTATTATTAGACTCCTGTATCAATACTGGGTAGATACCGCACAGATTCATTAGTCTTAATCAGTATGAGTTGGCTGAATATAGTATAGTACAATGGCTCGGGTACTGTACCGCATAGCAGGTCTATAGTACGACATGAGAAGTCCCGTTGGGAAGATAGTAGAAATGTTTTATTTTAAATGAAATTGCTTCAGTAAATATCCAGCTGTGTGTAAAAAGCCAGTGGTGTACGTCGCTCTGGATAAAATGTCTAAATGTGTATAGCAATGCCTAATTGGATGAAATGTGCAGAGAAATACACACAGCTGCTCAAATCAGACCATAGGGGGAAGTAGTGCACAACAAGACCCGCATGTGATCTCACCAACTAAAACCTTAATTTCCTCCAGATGATACTCTGGCCAATCATGCACTGTTTAATTGCTCTCCCAGTCCAGGCTGACCACAGACCCATACAAACACAGTCCCAACTAACACAGTCCCAGCTGACCACAGACCCATACAAACACAGTCCCAACTGACCACAGACCCAACTAGCACAGTCCCACCTGACCACAGACCCATACAAACACAGTCCCAACTGACCACAGACCCACCTGACCACAGACTCATACAAACACAGTCCCAACTGACCACAGACCCAACTAGCACAGTCCCACCTGACCACAGACCCATACAAACACAGTCCCAACTGACCACAGACCCACCTGACCACAGACCCATACAAACACAGTCCCAACTAACACAGTCCAGGCTGACCACAGACCCATACAAACACAGTCCCAACTGACCACGGTCCCAAATAGCACAGTCCCAACTGACCACAGACCCAACTAGCACAGTCCCAACTGACCACGGTCCCAAATAGCACAGTCCCAGCTGACCACAGACCCATACAAACACAGTCCCAACTAACACAGTCCCAACTGACCACAGTCCCAACTAGCACAGTCCCAACTGACCACAGACTCATACAAACACAGTCCCAACTAACACAGTCCCACCTGACCACAGACTCATACAAACACAGTCCCAACTGACCACAGACTCATACAAACACAGTCCCAACTAACACAGTCCCACCTGACCACAGACTCATACAAACACAGTCCCAACTAACACAGTCCCACCTGACCACAGACTCATACAAACACAGTCCCAACTAACACAGTCCCACCTGACCACAGACCCATACAAACACAGTCCCAACTGACCACAGACCCAACTAGCACAGTCCCAACTGACCACAGTCCCAACTAGCACAGTCCCAACTGACCACAGTCCCAACTAACACAGTCCCACCTGACCACAGACTCATACAAACACAGTCCCACCTGACCACAGACTCATACAAACACAGTCCCAACTAACACAGTCCCACCTGACCACAGACTCATACAAACACAGTCCCAACTAACACAGTCCCACCTGACCACAGACCCATACAAACACAGTCCCAACTGACCACAGTCCCAACTAGCACAGTCTCAATTGACCACAGTCCCAACTGATCAACAGCCCCAACTCTTATGCACTGAGGCTATTTAAAGCCTGTCAGGTTTCCTTGAAGAGAACTAAAACTGGATTCCTTGAAATTTAACACCCGTTTCACAAAAAGCTAAATGCACCTTCGATGATTTCTTGTTTTTATTTTTCACGGGTTCAGATGAAAGGGTGTGCATTGAAATGGCTGCCAAAGCATTTCTTGTTTCTTTTATTAAGAGAATTTTCTGAGCTCTGCTTGAGCGGAGCAAAGCAGAGCCGATCAATTTGACCGTGTTTATCCTTGTCGAATTTGAAATGGTTTGAATATTAATGTGCAGAGCGAACAGGGCTCTCACCTCGTGAGGCTTCCCCGCTAGTCTGTGCTTCGCAGGCAGAGCTTGCAACGCTAAATTTAATGCAAGAGACTAGCTTTTGATATGCAAACCGACAGTTTTATGTAGATTCACAGAAATCCCCACGAGTAACATAAAATCAATTGGAAATACATTGGAATGGCTTGGATCAATTAGGTCAGAAGGAGCTGGCTCTGTCTGGCCACGCAGAAAGATGACATATTTCCTAGCTTCTGCAAAGGGTACAGATGCAGGCTGTGAGTACATATTCTAGAACACAGGAAAACAGGAGCCCTGAACTCATCCATTGCGCTAACCACCAAATCCAGACTTTAAATACATTAGAACAGAGCAGCAAGACCACCTAGCCAGCAAGCCACTAGCCCGTTTTATAAATCCTGGTCCACTGAGATGAGAAGCAGTTTAAAAGTGCGTAAAATAGCGGGTGAACAGCCTCACCACCAGCGGCCTTCTGTAGAGCTGACTCCAACCGGGGGTCCGATTACTCACACGGGCGGGGAGGGAGGGGGGGTGGGGCATCCCTAACATGAGAAGGAAGAAGCTGTGTGTTCACTTGAGATCTGACTAATGCAGCCACTTGATTTTTCAGTTCATTGGCATGCTTGTTAATGAAGTAAAATGAATGAAAACAGATTGATACCAGCGATCGATTTAAAGGGAGGTTTTCCGCCACCCCAACCCTTTTCAGCTCACCAATCGCCTCTGGTCAACCCAGTGTGCCTCGCCTGCGTTTATGGTAAAGATGCACAGGACGCGATTATTAATGAAGCCGCTTGGCAAGCAAGTACACCGCCTCAAATGATGACATCATTTTTCTTCCTGTATGAGAACCGATTGCTTTCGCCCTAGAAACAGGCTGTAGTCCGCCACTGTTCTATTTTTTAATGAAGTTTTGCTAAATCCAAATGGCGGTGAACTCATTCCGCCCTTCTTGTCTATAAATTCACCAATTTTACTTTACAGATTGATAAAAATGAACGATAATGAGCCAAAGCTGCATCGTGTTAAAATACGTTTCAGGATTAAAGATTATGGAAGAACATAAACACAAGACATAGCTCAGGAGGTAAGACCGATTGTCTAACAGTCGGAGGGTTGCCGGTTCAAACCCCGCCCTGGGCATGTCAAAGTGTCCTTGAGCAAGACACCTAACCCCTAACTGCTCTGGTGAATGAGAGGCATCAATTGTAAAGCACTTTGGATAAAAGCGCTATATAAATGCAGTCCATTTACCATTTACATTAGCAGGAAACAGAAACCAACACACACGAGGAGACCCGTGGCTCGATGTTTGAGAAGCTATGTTTCAGATGAATGCTTGCTTATTCAATGAGTCAAAAATTCTGCTACATTTTGAAGGTTCCACCTACTGAACAGGAAGTTCACTCTGAACGGTTAGCATTGCTTTTGAATTTCAGAAATCAAGAAATATATATATATATATATATATATATATATATATGTTTAATGTCAGTGTTTTATTAAAGGTGCAGAATTTCTGAGCTTTGAGTCCTCCAGCTCTTTGTATTGCTGGTTAGTCACTGTGAGGTAATCAGGGTAAGGATCCTTCTTTATGCTACTCCTAACGCTTGTTATTAATGTGTTAACATCAGCCTGCCCAGGGACAACAGATGGAAATTAGTAATCTAGCTAATTCTGGCACATTTACATCACATAATAGTGATGTTGATCAATGTGTATTGTCCCTGTCAAATAAATAAAAAAATAAAAAAATAAATAAGGAAAACTTTCATGGGCGTGTTGGGGAGTTTGGAATGCTGGCTATGTTAGGTCGGTGGTAGAGATGAAGTGTGCTATTAGTCGTAGCATTAAGGATGCATCGCACTGCTCATAGCTGCCTTCTCAGTAGCCCAATCTGCAACATTCTGCAACCAGATGTTCAGGCCAGTTCATTTCTATTATAGGCTAAAATATGTAGCATTTTGGCTTGCTTGAATATCCCCCATTTTTTCGCTGTTGGTTTGCACTACTTGGTTCTTTTCCCCCGGATAGGTCAGATTAGTATTGGGGTGGGTTTGAGCAGTGACCTGCCAGTTTAGAGCAGGAATGTGGCAAAAGTATCACACCAACTGGGGTGTGTGTGTGTGTGTGTGTTTGTGTGTCGTGTGTATATATGTGTGTGTCTGTGTGTGCATGTGTGTGTATGTGTGCATGTGTATGCGTGTGCATGTGTGTATGTGCATGTGTGTGTGTGTTTACATGCGTGCATGGGTGTGTGTGTGTCTATGTGTGTGTGTGTGTGTGGGCCCTTATGATTGGGCCCTTATGATGTATTTTATAAATGTGGACCTAAATAAAGAATTAAAATTGTGTTCGTGTGCATGTGTTAAAGCAGAGGTTCTGAGACGTTGTCTTGGGGTACCCTTCTGTGTGATGTTTTGTTTCTTTCCTCAACCAAACTTGATTAAAAACACGGGGAAAACAAACTTGCTCCATAACCGGATTTCTACACTTTCAGCATTTAGAACTTCGCCAATTCCAGCCAAAAGTCTATCAGAAAATCAATACAAAATGTAACCTCTTTCAATGGGACTCATTTGCCACAGTACAGAAAATTAAAGAATCTGTTCTCTAAGCACTGATCTGACTAATTAAAAGTCCTTAAATAAATATGGAATATTCATTCTTTATAATACGAATATCCATTTCTGACATGAGGGTAAATTATCCCTCATTAGGCACTAAAAGTGTCTAATTAAGAATCATTAACGGCTGTTTATATTTCAGGAATTGCGATGACTGTTGGAATGCACACGGGGAAGCCTGCGCCAGGACCTGGGTTGAGAACCACTCTAACTCGAGGGGAATGTGGGTTAGACTGGAATACTATCTCCACGGGGACATTACGCACAGTAAAAGACGCAGCGTTGATTCGTGCACCAACCTGCAGAGATTCCCCTCCCACATCCTGTGTGTTTGACCCATCGGGGCAGATCCTGACAAAGATCAGATCCGAGCAAGTTTCAACAGATATATACTGTTTAGGCTACTACCGAAGAAGTGTCTGCTCTGGATCCCGAAGTGATGGATTTTTGTGTCAGTCTTTCTAGCGCGGGAGACAGTACGCGAGTATCTGGTCAGCATAGAAAATCTTTGCACGCGACGTATTCATTCAAACCAACCTTTCCTTGGTCCGGTCCCTCCCGTTTTCCCAGTGGAAATTAAAATGATTTTAGGGGAGACGACATCATGACGTATATTACGTAAATTGCGTAGAACCAGAACAATCATTCGCGGTAAGAGCAGATCCAAAGCCTGTCGTGTTGGGAACGGGAACAACTACGTCACGTTTATAGGAGAGAAGCAGGAAAAAAACGAAAACCGATAGACGGAGCAAAGCAGAGCCGATCAATTTGACCGTGTTTATCCTTGTCGAATTTGAAATGGTTTGAATATTAATGTGCAGAGCGAACAGGGCTCTCACCTCGTGAGGCTTCCCCGCTAGTCTGTGCTTCGCAGGCAGAGCTTGCAACGCTAAATTTAATGCAAGAGACTAGCTTTTGATATGCAAACCGACAGTTTTGTGTAGATTCACAGAAATCCCCACGAGTAACATAAAATCAATTGGAAATCCATTGGAATGGCTTGGATCAATTAGACCAGAAGGAGCTGGCTCTGTCTGGCCACACAGAAAGATGACATATTTCCTAGCTTCTGCAAAGGGTACAGATGCAGGCTGTGAGTACATATTCTAGAACACAGGAAAACAGGAGCCCTGAACTCATCCATTACGCTAACCACCAAATCCAGACTTTAAATACATTAGAACAGAGCAGCAAGACCACCTAGCCAGCAAGCATGCGGTAGCCACTAGCCTGTTTTATAAATCCCGGTCCACTGAGATGAGAAGCAGTTTAAAAGTGCGTAAAATAGCGGGTGAACAGCCTCACCACCAGCGGCCTTCTATAGAGCTGACTCCAACCGGGGGTCCGATTACTCACACGGGCGGGGAGGGAGGGGGGGTGGGGCATCCCTAACATGAGAAGGAAGAAGCTGTGTGTTCACTTGAGATCTGACTAATGCAGCCACTTGATTTTTCAGTTCATTGGCATGCTTGTTAATGAAGTAAAATGAATGAAAACAGATTGATACCAGCGATCGATTTAAAGGGAGGTTTTCCGCCACCCCAACCCTTTTCAGCTCACCAATCGCCTCTGGTCAACCCAGTGTGCCTCGCCTGCGTTTATGGTGTAGATGCACAGGACGCGATTATTAATGAAGCCGCTTGGCAAGCAAGTACACCGCCTCAAATGATGACATCATTTTTCTTCCTGTATGAGAACCGATTGCTTTCGCCCTAGAAACAGGCTGTAGTCCGCCACTGTTCTATTTTTTAATGAAGTTTTGCTAAATCCAAATGGCGGTGAACTCATTCCGCCCTTCCTGTCTATAAATTCACCAATTTTACTTTACAGATTGATAAAAATGAACGATAATGAGCCAAAGCTGCATCGTGTTAAAATACGTTTCAGGATTAAAGATTATGGAAGAACATAAACACAAGACATAGCTCAGGAGGTAAGACCGATTGTCTAACAGTCGGAGGGTTGCCGGTTCAAACCCCGCCCTGGGCATGTCAAAGTGTCCTTGAGCAAGACACCTAACCTCTAACCCCTAACTGCTCTGGCGAATGAGAGGCATCAATTGTAAAGCACTTTGGATAAAAGCGCTATATAAATGCAGTCCATTTACCATTTACATTAGCAGGAAACAGAAACCAACACACACGAGGAGACCCGTGGCTCGATGTTTGAGAAGCTATGTTTCAGATGAATGCTTGCTTATTCAATGAGTCAAAAATTCTGCTACATTTTGAAGGTTCCACCTACTGAACAGGAAGTTCACTCTGAACGGTTAGCATTGCTTTTGAATTTCAGAAATCAAGAAATATATATATATATATATATATATATATATATATGTTTAATGTCAGTGTTTTATTAAAGGTGCAGAATTTCTGAGCTTTGAGTCCTCCAGCTCTTTGTATTCCTGGTTAGTCACTGTGAGGTAATCAGGGTAAGGATCCTTCTTTATGCTAATCCTAACGCTTGTTATTAATGTGTTAACATCAGCCTGCCCAGGGACAACAGATGGAAATTAGTAATCTAGCTAATTCTGGCACATTTACATCATATAATAGTGATGTTGATCAATGTGTATTGTCCCTGTCAAATAAATAAAAAAATAAATAAATAAATAAGGAAAACTTTCATGGGCGTGTTGGGGAGTTTGGAATGCTGGCTATGTTAGGTCGGTGGTAGAGATGAAGTGTGCTATTAGTCGTAGCATTAAGGATGCATCGCACTGCTCATAGCTGCCTTCTCAGTAGCCCAATCTGCAACATTCTGCAACCAGATGTTCAGGCCAGTTCATTTCTATTATAGGCTAAAATATGTAGCATTTTGGCTTGCTTGAATATCCCCCATTTTTTCGCTGTTGGTTTGCACTACTTGGTTCTTTTCCCCCGGATAGGTCAGATTAGTATTGGGGTGGGGTTTGAGCAGTGACCTGCCAGTTTAGAGCAGGAATGTGGCAAAAGTATCACACCAACTGGGGTGTGTGTGTGTGTGTTTGTGTGTCGTGTGTATATATGTGTGTGTCTGTGTGTGCATGTGTGTGTATGTGTGCATGTGTATGCGTGTGCATGTGTGTGTGTGTTTAGATGCGTGCATGGGTGTGTGTGTGTCTGTGTGTGTGTGTGTGTGGGCCCTTATGATGTATTTTATAAATGTGGACCTAAATAAAGAATTAAAATGTGTGTTCGTGTGCATGTGTTAAAGCAGAGGTTCTGAGACCTTGTCTTGGGGTACCCTTCTGTGTGATGTTTTGTTTCTTTCCTCAACCAAACTTGATTAAAAACACGTGGAAAACAAACTTGCTCCATAACCGGATTTCTACACTTTCAGCATTTAGAACGCCAATTCCAGCCAAAAGTCTATCAGAAAATCAATACAAAATGTAACCTCTTTCAATGGGACTCATTTGCCACAGTACAGAAAATTAAAGAATCTGTTCTCTAAGCACTGATCTGACTAATTAAAAGTCCTTAAATAAATATGGAATATTCATTCTTTATAATACGAATATCCATTTCTGACATGAGGGTAAATTATCCCTCGTTAGGCACTAAAAGTGTCTAATTAAGAATCATTAACGGCTGTTTATATTTCAGGAATTGCGATGACTGTTGGAATGCACACGGGGAAGCCTGCGCCAGGACCTGGGTTGAGAACCACTCTAACTCGAGGGGAATGTGGGTTAGACTGGAATACTATCTCCACGGGGACATTACGCACAGTAAAAGACGCAGCGTTGATTCGTGCACCAACCTGCAGAGATTCCCCTCCCACATCCTGTGTGTTTGATCCATCGGGGCAGATCCTGACAAAGATCAGATCCGAGCAAGTTTCAACAGATATATACTGTTTAGGCTACTACCGAAGAAGTGTCTGCTCTGGATCCTGAAGTGATGGATTTTTGTGTCAGTCTTTCTAGCGGGGGAGACAGTACGCGAGTATCTGGTCAGCATAGAAAATCTTTGCACGCGACGTATTCATTCAAACCAACCTTTCCTTGGTCCGGTCCCTCCCGTTTTCCCAGTGGAAATTAAAATGATTTTAGGGGAGACGACATCATGACGTATATTACGTAAATTGCGTAGAACCAGAACAATCATTCGCGGTAAGAGCAGATCCAAAGCCTGTCGTGTTGGGAACGGGAACAACTACGTCACGTTTATAGGAGAGAAGCAGGAAAAAAACGAAAACCGATAGACGGAGGGAAGCAGCAATCAGTCGTTCCGGACAATCAAACCAGAGCCCGGATTTGGATTTGAGTCGTCTGTTTTGTCTACGCTGCAGAATAAATAGCGAGCCATTCACTGAGTTATGGATCAGCGTTATATATTTATACTGTAGAGCGCGGAGAATGGCTGAAACGAACAAACTGCAACTCGTCCAGTCCTGAGAGGACAGGTGAGGCGTAAAAGGATAACGTGCTAGATACGAATGAGAAACGAATGTGACGTTATCGGCGGTAACGTTAGGTGATGATATTGAGTTATAAACACAGCCACTGTGTTGATTTATATATGTTAGAATGTGTATAGCCACGACCTTCTTAGGCATTGCCTGATTTATGTGCGCTGGTTCGGAAGCTAGCTCGTATCGGAATACTGTGGCACCATAGACGGAAGCACCTGTGTGGTCAGTTTAGGCTCGGAAGCCCCGCCACAGGCGGCCGATCCAGCGGTGTCATTCCCCCGGTACCACCCCGGAGGTAGAGCCCCTGTTCGGGCCGGCTCTGGAGTGGGAAAGGGGCTGAAAAGCGGAGGATGGGAGGTCGAAGGGAACCGCAGAAGCGGAATACGAGAAGGTACCGATACAACACAGGTGAGTTCGGAGGGTTGGGGCACACAACGGTAGCTATATCGATGTTGTTGTTTTTTTCGGGGAGGGAGGGGGTGTTGCGATGATGCTGCTGCTGCTGCTGCTAAACGGCGTGGATTCCATTAAGTGGCGAAATGTGTTCATTATTATTACGATATAAAGACAGACTGTGAATAGCCTATGCATCGCGTGTGTGCGTGTCCACGAGAGAGACGAAATGGTTCAGAATGCTGCTCGACTCAGTCTGCGGGCCTTGTGCATTTTTTTTCAGGCATGTTTGTTTTTTTAACATCAGCTATTCACGACCTTTCGGATTAAAGGCATTGATTAAGATGCTTCGTGAATCCATTTGTTTTATTATTTTGCTTGCATCGCCATTATGACGCTAATGAGTTTTTAGCGCCCCGTGCACGTGCGTTCTCAAGCCCATTGACAGGGCCCTCTAGAGAGTATATTTTAGCGGAAACTGTCTCCATTAGACAAGAGCTTCGTCAATAATTGATCACCTGGCAAGTATAACTTTCACTCCTACCCTGGCGGGCTCTAATATTGAAAATACACCTGTGCTTTCAGGTCACCTGATGTCTGCTTGTCTCTGGCTGTTCAATTTCACTAATGCAACCAAGCATCTTTTTTTGGGGGGGGGGGGGGGGGGGCGCGCTTTCCTCTGCTGTAGTCTGTTTGCTTGTCGAACTCGTTACACATATCATAACCTAACCTAGCAGGCTGTGGCAGGTACATGTAGGCACCAGGCAGGTTGATTAGAGAATTAATGGAGAACCCCATTCCTGGAGCGTGGGTGCGTATCCAGGGTTTTGTTTCCACCAATTACCCTGGCTTAGTCAGCTAATTACCTGTGCACAGCAATGCCCATTCATAGATGAGACAACGGTAAAACGTTTCCTGTCGGGAGGGACACAAGAACTATGTTCAGGTCTCAATCGTTAGATTTTCAGTGAACATATATAAAATGTCAGATCAGGAAAATGATCTGGTTAATTACTCAGATGCCATTCGGATGTGATGTTAGTCCGTGGTCCAGTCTCACTGTCACCATTAGATATACTGTGGCTCTTCGGTAATTAACACTAGTGGAGTTGTTAATCCTGTTCCTCTGACCAGTTTCTCACAAATATAACCCTATTGCATCTGGCAACCCAGTCATCCCACCTACATCTGACTGGCAACCCAGTCCCTTGCAATCCCAGCCCGCTTCGATTCATCGCTCTGGTCCTGCGGGTCGTTGTTGTAAAAGAGAACCCCTCCCTGTGGGGGGCTTCTGAGTCGGCTTGCCTCCGGCTGCGGGGTTCTGCTTCAGCTGCGCGTTGCGTGCGCAGCGGAGAGTCCGTACGCGCGTTCACGTGCGCGGGCGTCGGTTGGGACGCAGGAAGGGGCCCGTTGAAAGTCACTTCGTTCCTGAGGGCGTGGCAGTTGAACAAAACCGTGAGGAGAGAGGGTCTCCTCCGCGAACCGTGGGCTAGCGCAGCTAGCGGGGATTTCCAGTGCTAACTGAGAGCTAGTGCATCACCAAATAGGTCTGCAGGTCTTGGCATTGTCCTTTCAATCAGCAGTGTCACACACAAGGGGAGTGAGACCTGCAAAACGCCTCACTTAGAACCAAATTTGCAGTGCCCTCCAAAAGTACGGGAACATCCATCCATTATCTAACCCAGTGGTTCTCAACCTCGGTCCTGGGGGCCTACTGTGTATGCTGGTTTTCGCTCCAACCACAGTTGCAATCTCAGAATTTTAACAAGCTGTTCATTTTTCTTAATTAGGTGTTTTTCATGTTAAGAGGAATTATTTACCCTCTTAAGCCACATTATGTCAGAAATTGCTATGCATGGCATGAAGAATAAATAATCCCATTGTGTTGCTTTTTAAGTGATTGTAAACGATCACTTAAAAAAGAGGTAACATTTTTTAACAGATCAAATTAACGAGTGGAATTAATTGGCTCCTAATTAGGTTGCTGAACACATGTGTTTAAGTGCTTTAAGTGCATAATATATCCCTTAAACTAATTAGCACAATACAGGTTTGACTTGTTATCATTTTCTTTGTTTTAGAATTCTTTGTTATCTATCAAATGATTTGATTTAGTGGCCAGCTGTCCACACTTTCCCCAATTAGGAACCTGTTGATTTGCCTCAGTCTTTATTTTGATTAGTTAAAATGTTTTTTTAACCTCTTTATGTAATCGTCTACAATATAGCACAATGTGAATATGGGACTTTTATTCTTCATGGCATGCATGGCTATTTCTGACACAATGTGGTTTTAAGTGGGCAAATAATCCCTCTGACATGAAAACCACCTAATTAAGGAAAAATAATAGCTTGTTACAATTCCGGGATTGCAATTGTGGTCGGAACGAAAACCAGCATACACAGTGGGCTCCCAGGACCAAGGTTGAGAACCACTGATCTAACACACGTATTCCTTATTCCACGGGAGGTGCTGGAGTCTATCCCAGCATGCATTGGGTGAGAGGCAGGAATACACCCTGGACAGGCCACCAATCTATCACAGGGCACTCACACTATTCATTTGCACACTCATACCTATGGGAAATTTGGTTTCTCCAGTTAACCTAACCTGCATGTCTTTTGATGTGGGAGGATACCGGAGTACCCGGAGGAAACACACATGGACACGGGGAGAACATGCAAACTCCACACAGAAAGGCCCAGGCCAGGATTCGAACCTTCTTGCTGTGAGGTGACAGTGCTACCTACTGCACCACCGTGTTGCCATAGAATGGGAACCGTAGAGTCAAATTTGTTATTTTGTTATTTGAATACGAGACATAAGCACGCTCCATACAGTAAGTGCCGGTTTTTATTCTACAAAGCATAGTTTGTTTATGCAGGTACAGGACATCAATAGCATTCTTAGCATTTTATTAGCACACTTCTGTACAGAACAAAGCATTTCATCAATAGTATAAATCACACTTTGAAACAGGCTGACAAGAAGGATAACATGCAAATAAGCTGGGAATGCAGGTTTGTTTACGTAGCTTTTGGTTGCCAGCCCCTTTTTATTGATCTTTCAATCTCTTCAATCAATCTCTTTCACCCCCCACCTGCCTCTTCTGTCCAACCACCCAACCCCAGGGGCATACACTAAACATAGTTTTGATTTTATTTGTTTTTTTCTTTCCTTTTTTTTTTTTTTTTTTACAATTGGCTGCTTGTCTGCTCTCGTGGCTTAATTTGAAATGACACAAACCTCTGAGAAATGACATGTCACTAAGCTGGAACAAATAAACCAATCGGGTTGAAGGACGGAGTGTAGCACAGTGGGTAAGGAACTAGTAACTTGTAACCGAAAGGTCGCAGGTTCGATTCCCGGGTAGGACACTGCCGTTGTACCCTTGAGCAAGGTACTTAACCGAAATTGCTTCAGTATATATCCAGCTGTATAAATGGATACAATGTAAAATGCTATGTAAAAAAGTTGTGTAAGTCGCTCTGGATAAGAGCGTCTGCTAAATGCCTGTAATGTAATGTAAATGGGTTGTCCATAATGTCTGTTACCGGGCAGAGGAGGTCGATGCTGCTTCTGTGGCCGTACGAGAGCTGAACTCTGGGCTGAAGAACTTCAGCCAAAAACCACCGACTCTCTCAGATCCTGCTCACTTAGCTGGGGAAATGGGCTTTCGTCATTCAAAACCCAGCCACTTATTTTCACTGTATGTGTGGGGAAGGTATTCTTCTTTTCAGTTTAGTTTGACTGGTGAGCACACGCCCACCTTGTTTCAGAGTTTTCAGTTCCCTCGGAATTTTCAAAGAAATGTGTTGCTTAGCAAGACATGCTATTGCAAGAACTAAGAACTTTGTTCCAGACAATCAAAGAATCTAAGAACAGACATTTCTTTGACAGTTATTGGAAATCTGCAGGAATTTCACCCTGGCGAACCTCGTTAAACCGTCTGACGTTCGGTCAAGTTCGAAGAGACAAAAACGCGCAATGTTCCCCTGCTCCACCTGACCCTTCCCCTCCATCGCTCAGACGTGCATGTGAGCGTGCGTACGTGTGTGTGAGCGTGTGTGTGAGCGTGTGAGCGTGTGTATGTGAGCGTGTGTGTTTGCGTGTGAGCGTGCGTGCGAGCGAGGCTTCACCATCCCTCTGGCCGTCGTCTTGCTGCCTCTCCCTCCCACGGATAAAAGTTTAAACCGTAAATTTGCACTTCTGTGGGTTGGCGGGGATCAATACGAGATTCTCTGCCAAGAGTTTACTTCTGAGCTGCCAAGCTTTCGCATGCTAAGCTTTGCACATGCTATAACTAAGTTATGCTTTATTACCATCTTATATAATGGCCCTTTTCGTGAATGTATTTCCACGTGTGATCGTTCACCTTACAAAAAAAAAAGAGCTTGTTTTAGTCTAAAGCGGTGGTTCCAACTGAGGCTGAAGGTCTTGGTGACGAGCTCCATGGTCCAGGTCGAACAAATTGGCTTGCCAGTACCGGGTTGGTCCGTTCGTCCTGCGGGTGACATTAGGTGGCATTCCGTTCCCTATCCTGGAGCCGTGAGAGAGGGCTTCGGTCCTCAGGCTACTCCCAGCCTCGTGTACACGGCTTTCACGTGTAGCGGAAACTTATCAAAAGTGAGCACGCAACGGCTCGGGCAACTAACGGAGTTAGTTACGAGCGTCACGACCGGCAGTAGGAGTTGTTACATAAACCTGCAGCACATCGTTAAACGGGCTGGCAGGCGCGAGAGGGCGTCGGGTGCGGTGCTGTGAAGCGGCGCGATGGATCCGAGCGCGCTGCGCTAAATGCAGCGGACGCACGTCCAGAGCTTGCTCACCCACGATGACCTCTCGAGAGTTTTTGGATGGGGAAAAGTCGGCTCGTTTGGCCACGACGCAGCGTGGGGGGCGCGGGGGGGTTTCGGCATGCGGCGGATAGATGAGCGGCGGCTTCGCTGTCCCGGCTGTTGTGGGAAGCCCCGTCCACCACTGGGGGAGCCAGAGAGGCCTTTTTTTTTAAAGGTACGGCAATGCGACCGATGGCCACGGTGTGCAGCGGCCCAGCAGGAATGTGAGGTTTTGATAAAAACTTGAAAGTAAGAGTGTATGGATTTGTCTTATCCTCCATTGGCTAGGATCAGAATTATTCAACCAATGGAGGGACTCGAGGACACATGACAGGGTCCTTTGGCTGATTCCAGTCTAGCGGTAGAATTCTGCATGTGCTGGAGGGAACGGACATTATATTGTATTGAGGGGTTGAGCACCTTGCCCAGTGGCGGTGCCTTACCTGGTCATCGAACCTACAACCTCTCGTTCTCTAACCCTTCCTTTGCCTCCCATGTGGCTCAGACCATTAGGATCAACACATCGGCCTCTGCTCAGGTCATTATAACGGATTACAGAGCAGGGAAGCAGTCCCAGCTGGTTGCACATATATAAGGTCGCGTGTGTCCAAAATTCCCAAACTGACAGATGATCTTCCAGAGGCTGGGTCAGACCTAAGGACTTTGCACTTGAAATTGGGAAAAAGATTTTTTTTTTGTGGCGTTAAAAAGTTTAAGGTGGAATTTCTATTGAATTGAGGCCTTGTCCACCGCCGAGGTGCACAACGAGGGCGAGTCCACTCCAGGATTTCGTGCCAACTTCTGCTCTCGGTTATCTACTTGCCTCAATCATGGGCTTTATTTGTTCTTGTTGATAAAGTTGTGAGATACAAACTGTGTGGGTGCTTGCTGAAAACATTCTGCTGCCATCCCGTAAACTGCTGCACTGAACCTGCTTTTGGCTTCTTCAGCGGTTAAAAATCTGTTGGGAAGACTAACTTCTGTGCTGAAAGGAAATTTCCTTATGTGACCCAATTTAAGCGCTCTACATCAGGGTGGGAAATCATTTGTACACGGTTTTCGTGTCAACCAGTTCCCATGCCTCATTTAGCTAATTACGCTAATTAGGATCACCCCTGGAGGGGGGCTAAACCGAAGCATTTGATACGAGGGACAGGCGAGCAGCTGTCATTCATGAGCTTATCGAGAACTTCAGCCCAAAATGTCAGGTCACGAAAGCCATCGGATGGTACTTGTGTCCCTATAGCAGAGGTAGGCATCGCTGGGCTGCGAACGGTATCCGTGCCATGTTAGCAACCGAATCGCTGAAGCATCACATTACATTACAGGCAGTTAGCAGACGCTCTTATCCAGAACAACTTACACAACATTTACATGGCATTTACATTGCGTCCATTTATACAGATGCATATATACTGAAGCAATGCAGGTTAAGGGTACAACGGCAGTGTCCTACCTGAGAATCGAACCTATTAGACCTTTAGGTTACAAGACCAACTCCTTACTCATTATACTACACTGCACAGCCACGTTGGCCCGCACGCTTCTCCTGTACAATAGTACGCTTTATTTTTAGTTGAGAAACAACCTTGACGTTTCAGGCCATCGGACTTTTACAAGGCGTTGTTTTATGAGCAACAGTCACGCAACAGGCGACATCTTCAAGCGCTGTGAGCGCGATGCCGAAATGGAAAGCAGGGGTTGTCCCGGCTGAAAACAAGGCTTTGGCGGTGACTTTGTGCGACGCCCACTGCGGACGGTCCAGCTTTACTGCCACTGGCAACTTGGCGCATCATCTCCCTGTGTTTAGCTACATTTAGAGCGTAAAGGCCTGGTTTTCAAGAAACCACCACAGTGTATTGAGATGTAAGCTATAAAAGCTGAATTGCGTAACAAAAATAAAATATTGAAGCAATTAAACTTTTTTTGTTTGTTTTTTTTTTGTGATTTCTCCTATAGGCTCCTATAGACTTTTCAATGCATGAAACACCCTGGAGAGGACGCACCATCAGTTGTGCACTGTCAGTGTTTTTTTGTTTTGTGACTAATAAAGTTTATTCAAAACTGAAACACCAACAGTGATTGTTGGCTAGTACTGTAACATTACAAGAAAAACCTGAAGAGTTTTTTTTTTTCCCCCCCCAGTGCCAGCAGTTTGTGGGAGTGGAAGCCACAATAGCTCATGTGACCGGGCTGTAACCGTGGCAGTCCGGGGGGGGGGGGGGCACCGCACCGCACCGCACCGCTCCGCTCGCGTCTCCCTGCCACTAACGGTGGAAATAGCAGAGCACCGGCCTCTTTAAAAACGGCCACGTACTGCAGCCCTCTCCTCCTACCGGCGCCTGTTAGCGCTACGCTAAACATAGAACATTCTGTCTCTTCTTCTCCCTCCCTCTCGTGGTCTTCCTCTTTTCATCTTTCCTTCGCTCTCTCTCTCTCTCTCTTTCTCTTTCTCAATCACTTTCCACACAGATTTGTGATGCGCCATATAGCTGCAGAAATATTGGCGTGACATTTAGAATGCGTCGGCCGTCGGTTCCTCTTTGTATCGAACCGTTTTTGCGTTCTTTATCTTGGCTGCGCAGGGTCTGGTCTTTGGCATGGACCTGCTCTCTTTCCCTGTACGAGAAGTAGTCTCTCACTCCCACTGACTCCTCTCTCTCTCTCTCTCCCTCCCTCCCTCCCTTTCTCTCTCTGTCTTTCTGTCTTCTGCATTCTCCCACTCTCTCCCACTCGTTCTCCTGCTATGTTAAGTCCACCTGGAACAATCACTACTAGAATTCTGCTGTTACTCTCTTCAGTAAGCCTGCCTGTAATCAGACTTGTGGCAGTTTCTGGTGTGTGAGTGTGTGTGTGTGTGTGTATGTGTGTGTGTGTGTATCTGCGTGTGTGCGTCTGTATGTGTGCATGTGAGTGTGCATGCATGCCTGTTTGCGTGTGTGTGCGAGCGCATGTATGCGTGCATGTGTGTGTGTTTGTGTGTGTGTGTGCGCGCGTGTGTGTGTGCGTACGTGTGCGTGTATGTGTTTGAGCCTTCACAGATCCTCGTAGATTTACAGCCAGCCTTCACAGGTCTGGTCACACCTGGTCTTGTGCAAAGGAAATTTAAGCCCGAATTTGATTTTCTGCAGTCAAGAGGTGAAATTCATTAATAATTTGCGCTCAATTTGTAATCCTGAAACTGCTGTACTAGGAGTGGAAATGGAGACTAACCCGAGCCTAAAGCAGGTACAGATGAGAGAAGAGGAAAAATGGCTTCCCTGGGGCTGCTGGGTAGATTATCCTCTTCAATCTCTTCCCTCATGCATGGAATGGCCCCACAGTCTGGTATCTGTTAAGGCACTGTTCTAGTGCATGGATGGGCCCCACAGTCTGGTATCTGTTAAGGCACTGCTCTAGTGCATGGAATGGCCCCACAGTCTGGTATCTGTTAAGGCACTGTTCTAGTGCATGGATGGGCCCCACAGTCTGGTATCTGGTAAGGCACTGCTCTAGTGCATGGATGGGCCCCACAGTCTGGTATCTGTTAAGGCACTGTTCTAGTGCATGGATGGGCCCCACAGTCTGGTATATGTTAAGGCACTGTTCTAGTGCATGGATGGGCCCCACAGTCTGGTATCTGTTAA
Source organism: Anguilla anguilla (assembly GCF_013347855.1). Lineage (NCBI taxonomy): Eukaryota > Metazoa > Chordata > Actinopteri > Anguilliformes > Anguillidae > Anguilla > Anguilla anguilla. Next base: position 8,328,631 of record NC_049216.1, read on the forward strand.
GGCACTGCTCTAGTGCATGGATGGGCCCCACAGTCTGGTATCTGTTAAGGCACTGCTCTAGTGCATGGATGGGCCCCACAGTCTGGTATCTGGTAAGGCACTGTTCTAGTGCATGGATGGGCCCCACAGTCTGGTATCTGTTAAGGCACTGTTCTAGTGCATGGATGGGCCCCACAGTCTGGTATATGTTAAGGCACTGTTCTAGTGCATGGATGGGCCCCACAGTCTGGTATCTGTTAAGGCACTGTTCTAGCATATGGATGGCCCCCACAGTCACTGTTCTAGTGCATGGATGAGCCCCACAGTCTGGCCTATGTAATCTTAGCAATGTTGCATGTGCTTTTCAAGGCATATCTTTACTCTGCGTATCAATAAATTATGCAGTTGTTTCAGTATCCATTAAGTGAAGGATATTTGACAGCAGTACTCTAAAGCAGCGCCGTAGTTCCATTGCGTTCTTGCCCAGTTGTGGTGTCGGGTGTTTAATGGGGCAGTCCGGGTTAGGAGCTTAGTCCGCAGCGGGAACGCAGGGCGGGGCTGGGATTAGGAACAGCAGCTTTCCCATCACGAGGCTACCGCCCTCCCCGCCCTCCCCGTCCCCCCCCCCAGCGTCACGCGGGTCCTCCCACAGGGCTCCTTTCTGTTAGCCCTGGTAAAAAAAAATTCTACAATGACGACGGTGGCCTTGTGTTCCCCGCCCTGCCGCGTCACCGCAGGCGCGCAAGCTGATTGGAGGGAAGCTACCAATCGGAGCCCTGAAAGCCCTTCCTGATGACGCTGCGAGTTCCGACACGAGCAAAGGTGCATGCACCTGAGGGGGTTCACTCCTGTGACCGACCCTGCCGTAGTACTGGGAAGCAGTGTAGTATAATGGGTAAGGAGCTGGTCTTGTAACCTGAAGGTCACAGGTTCGATTCCCGGGTAGGACCCTGCTGTTGTACCCTTGAGCGAGGTACTTAACCTGCACTGCTTCAGTATATATCCGGCTGTATAAATGGACGCAATGTAAATGCTGTGTAAAAATGTTGTGTAAGTCGCTCTGGATAAGAGCATCTGCTAAATGCCTGTAATGTAATTATCAAAAATGTTAGTAACAACAAGTAACAAGTAAGACTGAGCTAATTAAATAGTTAAGGGTGAACTCGGATCAGTCCTTACAGGGGTCTCTTGTTTGCATGCATGAAACATTTTTTCACCTTGTCATAGGCACTGCCTCCAGCCTTCAGAAACCAGAGCCTGCTTAGCCTCCGCAGGACCAGAACGCTCCAGGGCCTCAGTAATGAATTAGCCCGATCGTTTATTCAATCCGCCGCGTTGATGAAGTCCAGAGCCACGGCCGCGGACAGCAGGCGTTTCCCCGACGACGAGGCTTCGCCGCGGCCCCGCGGTGCCGCCGTTTCCGCCACCCAACCGGAGCGGTCGGCGGGAACGAACGCCGGCACGCGCCAGCGCCAGGAAAAGATTCGCTCGCCCTCGAACCCGCTGGCTTGCTCCAGCTCGCGTTTCAAACGCCGTCTTCAGGAAAAGGAAACAGTTTTGAGTAGCTTCAGAATCCGCATCTGTTATTTTCTGACCCGAGTTGATATTGGCAATAAATTGGTTTTCATTTCATTTTTTTTTATGTGCAATAATGTGACAATTATACTAATTATATTCTTAGCGTATTTCCTGATATATATCCAAAATTCGAAGAGCTTATGCTTTATAGCATCACCATATATATCAGCTAGGGTTAAAGAAAGGGTAATACCCTTGTAAAGAGGTTACTGCGTCAGGCATATACGTACCCAATACAGGTTGTGTACACCATTGCGTAGCGTCTGGAATTCTGAAGGGGGGAACACGAAACCGTTCTTTGATGTGAAATTTGATCAGCGTGGTTTGGTAGAAATGGAAGAGGCCATCTCGGCCATTGTTATAGAGTTTCTCCCGAATGCTCTGCTGGGTTTGTGTCATGTGACTGAGGAGGCCGCCTGTCACATGGATGCCGTCAGTGCCACTCTCTTTGAACCACTGCGATACACCTGCTCTTTGGATGGGTTTGTTGGAAAACACCCCGCTTTGTTGAGTGGTAGCAGTGTACCTGTGTGTTGAGTGGTAGTAGTGTACCTGTATGTTGAGTGGTAGCAGTGTACCTGTGTGTTGAGTGGTAGCAGTGTACCTGTGTGTTGAGTGGTAGTAGTGTACCTGTGTGTCGAGTGGTAGCAGTGTACCTGTGTGTTGAGTGGTAGTAGTGTACCTGTGTGTTGAGTGGTAGTAGTGTCCCTGTGTGTTGAGTGGTAGCAGTGTACCTGTATGTTGAGTGGTAGTAGTGTACCTGTGTGTTGAGTGGTAGCAGTGTACCTGTGTGTTGAGTGGTAGTAGTGTACCTGTGTGTTGAGTGGTAGCAGTGTACCTGTGTGTTGAGTGGTAGTAGTGTACCTGTGTGTCGAGTGGTAGCAGTGTACCTGTGTGTTGAGTGGTAGTAGTGTACCTGTGTGTTGAGTGGTAGTAGTGTACCTGTGTGTTGAGTGGTAGCAGTGTACCTGTGTGTTGAGTGGTAGTAGTGTACCTGTGTGTTGAGCGGTAGTAGTGTACCTGTGTGTTGAGTGGTAGCAGTGTACCTGTGTGTTGAGTGGTAGCAGTGTACCTCTGTGTCTCGTGGTAGCAGTATACCTGTGTGTTGAGGGGTAGTAGTGTACCTGTGTGTTGAGTGGTAGCAGTGTACCTGTATGTTGAGTGGTAGTAGTGTACCTGTGTGTTGAGTGGTAGTAGTGTACCTGTGTGTTGAGTGGTAGCAGTGTACCTGTATGTTGAGTGGTAGTAGTGTACCTGTGTGTTGAGTGGTAGCAGTGTACCTGTATGTTGAGTGGTAGTAGTGTACCTGTGTGTTGAGTGGTAGCAGTGTACCTCTGTGTTGAGTGGTAGCAGTGTACCTGTATGTTGAGTGGTAGTAGTGTACCTGTGTGTTGAGTGGTAGCAGTGTACCTCTGTGTTGAGTGGTAGCAGTGTACCCGTGTGTTGAGTGGTAGTAGTGTACCTGTGTGTTGAGTGGTAGCAGTGTACCTGTGTGTTGAGTGGTAGCAGTGTACCTGTGTGTTGAGTGGTAGTAGTGTACCTGTGTGTTGAGTGGTAGTAGTGTACCTGTGTGTTGAGTGGTAGTAGTGTACCTGTGTGTTGAGTGGTAGTAGTGTACCCGTGTGTTGAGTGGTAGTAGTGTACCCGTGTGTTGAGTGGTAGTAGTGTACCCGTGTGTTGAGTGGTAGTAGTGTACCAGTGTGTTGAGTGGTAGAAGTGTACCCGTGTGTTGAGTGGTAGTAGTGTACCCGTGTGTTGAGTGGTAGTAGTGTACCTGTGTGTTGAGTGGTAGTAGTGTACCTGTGTGTTGAGTGGTAGTAGTGTACCTGTGTGTTGAGTGGTAGTAGTGTACCTGTGTGTTGAGTGGTAGTAGTGTACCTGTGTGTTGAGGGGTAGTAGTGTGGCAGCAGTGTAGTATAATGGGTAAGGAATTGGTCTTGTAACTAAGGGGCACAGGTTTGATTCCCAGGTAGAACACTGCTATTGTACTATTGTATTGTACTTGAGCAGGGTACTTAACCTTCACTGCTTCAGTATATATCCAGCTGTCTATATGGATGCAATGTAAATGCTATGTAATAAAAAAAAAAAAAAAAGTTTTGTAAGTCGCTCTGGATAAGAGTGTTTGCTAAATGCCTGTAATGTAGTGTAGTTATGTTTCTCTTTCTTTCAGACACACGCCCAAGGTTTTCACCATTGCAGCATTGACTTTTACTGCCTTTATAGCAGACAAGCCAGAACACATGAACACATTCCGTGTCCCCTAACGATGCAGTTTTGCACTGCCGTTCAGTCAGAATGTGTCATTATTTCCCCTGTCTGCATCATGGGTGTGTGGGCTTAGCGCTCGCATTCTTTTTTTGAACACACACACACACACACACACACACAGGCAAAAAAACACACACACACAGACAAACACACACACACACACACAGCACCACACAAACATGCACACATGCACGCACACACACACAGCACTGCACACACACTTTGCAGTGATCCACGCTTAACGTTTTGGTCGTCATAGTGCGGGAATCTAATAACAATAATAATAATAAATAAATAATAATATTTATTGTAATTGTTATTATGTGAGCACTGACTACTTCAGAACCACTTGGGAGGGCTTGGGTTGTCAACTCAGCACTGCAGAATAGGTTTTCAAGAGAATAATCTGTAGCGCTCTTATTGTTATTTGGTCCACGAAATACAGCTTTTTCATAATAAATCCATCCAGGACATTGTTGTTGCTGTCGAAATGGTCGAAATTGGATGGTCACATCTAATTATGGTGTTCACCAGACCGTAGTGGACAGCTTAACACGTTATGTTTTCAATTCAGTGTTCTTTTCCCCTGAAGACTGCTTTTCAGACCAAAGATTTGCAACGGGACGATCTGCCCCTGCCAACTCTTCGCAAAGCTCAGGGTTCGATGAGATGAGACGTTGCTTACGGTTACCATAGCGACGAACCTTTCCTTGTTTACAGTTACTTACTTGTTGGTTTCCGTAATCATCAGGTGAATACCTAGGTCAATATAGCGAAAGTGGACGAAAGTAGTAGCGATAGTGAGATGCTCGCTCTAGCGACAATACGGCTAATGAAAGCAAGGCTTCGTAAGAGCCAACACCAGGTACAGTGTAGCCAATGTCTACCTAATTCATCATTACAAAGAACCTTCTGTTTTTTACTGAAACAACTTTATGAAGTGTCAACGATTGCTTTTTTCGATGTGGAACGTACTACGGAAAATAGTCCCCATCAAAATGAACAATTTGCTGTTTTGAAGTAAGTTTTCTAAAAACTTCTCTGGCCCCGTTTTTCATGATAATAGGTGGTGTTTTCTGAAAATGAAAATGTACACTATGACCAAATGTATCTGGACATCCCTTGGTCTGTTTTTCATGATTTGGGCTAGGCCACCTTAGTTCTAGTGAAGGCAAATCCTAATGCCACAGCATACAATGCTCCCCAACAGAATGGGGAAGGCCTTTTACTGTTTCAGCATGACAGTGCCCCCAGGCACACAGCGAGGTCCATATAAAAATGGTTTTGTCGAGAACGGTGTGGAAGAACTTGACTGCACAGAGCCCTGACCTCAACCCCATCCAACACCTTTGGGATAAATTGGAAAGCTAACTGCAAGCTAGGCCTAATCACCCAATCAGTGCCCAACCTCACTAATGTGCTTCTGGCTGAATGGATGCAAATTCCTGCCGCAATGCTCCAACAAATAGTATAAAGCCTTTTCAGAAGAATGGAGGTTGCTATAGCAGTAAAGGGAGGACCAACTCCATATCAATCCCCATAATTTTGGGTGAGGTGTTGGATGTCAGGCACATACCTTTGGCCATGTAGTGTAACTTTCTGAGCTGTATTTGATGTTTTTACGCACAATTTGAATGGCAGGCTTCCTAGTTGAGTGCTAATTCGGGTTGGGGAATTTGTGGTTTTGAGTGTCGGACGGAAACATTGTAGGTTTTGGTCTTATCAAAGGCCGTGCTGATGGAAAAAATAAAATGACGCTGGTCTTGTCCTTTAAAGCACCAAGCGGTGTTGCATTTATGAGCCCCAATGTCTCAGATCAAATCCGGACCGTGCCCGTGCCGACTGTGGGCAGGAGCTCCACAGGGTGGCGCGAAATTGGCACCTGCACCACCCGGGGTGCGGGAGGGATCAGTCTCAGATAGGGATCCGCGTTTGGTCGCTCTCGATTGATCCCCATTGGACGAAAAGCGCTCTTGTAAGACTGCACTCAAAACGTCATGTAATAGCAGTAGTAGTCGTAATAATAATAACAATAATTCCTTACGTTTAAATAGCGCTTTTCTCAAAACTCAAAGCGCTTTTTACAGCGATGAGGGGAACGCACCTCAGCCGCTACCAATGCATAGCACCCACCAGCCATTTTGCGCCAGAACGCTCACCGTACATCAGCTGAGGTGGAGAGGGAGAGGACGATCTCAGCCAATTAACCTGGGGGATGATTGGGCGGCAGGTTGTGAGAGCCAAGCCAACATTTTTTGTTGATACTAACTAGGGCTATGAAGTTTGCACGGCCTCTTAAAGGGAACTTTTGCCCTGAATTCAGTTGCCCTGAATGGCCAGCACACAGTGAATTCATGAAATAAAGTTAAGTCCAGCCCACTTCCATCTTGCGCCATACGCGCTAGCATTGTTCAAATGCCAAAATTTACGCAGATGCTTTTCTTAATCTGCGCTAACTACTTGAGCCATGTGTTTGCCAATTGCTTTCCAGTTCCCCAGATAGGGCCCTTAATCTCTTTAGCCTCAGCAAAGGAGACTAGGGGCAGATTTGATTGCGGTATTAACATTTTTAAAGAGATTAATGAAAGGGATTACAGAAACTATTTTAAGGTGAGTTCTCTGGCACCACAGGAAGAGAAAGCAGGCAGAACATTGTTCATTATTGATAACAATTTTAGCCCTTTAAGGTGTAAGATGACAAAACTGTGATTAGAATGTTCTTAACAGAACATTCTAGTGCTGATGTAACAATCACTACTATTAACCAGCGGAGTTCTAGAACACTTAGAATGTTGAAAAAGCATTTCGAAAAACCTTTCTCTTCGAAGGGTCAAAGATCAAACAATGGCGATACTGTAATCAACCAGTCCAAATCTCACCTGTACAAGAAATTAGTTCATCTGAAATCACCTTGCCAATGTAAAGAACTTCTTGAAGCTCTTCAAGAAGTTTTTGATCCAGGCTTCCCTAGACATAGACTCCATGATTCTTTTTTTTTTTTTTTCATTGGTTTCCATAAAAAGGTTCAGTTTCATTAACTTCGTTTTTTTACAGTACCACTCCTTCAGAGACTTGACAAATGTACATGCCCTTTGGCTTGAATCTGTTTAACCTTGCAGAATAGCCTTAATCAAACTGATCTATTAAACATTGTGAGGTTTAAATAAAAATAAAAACACCAGCATTTGAAGAATTTGCTTTATTTTTCAGCTTAATTTTCAAGGTCAAGGGTCCTTGTAATGTGGAGAAGGCTTTTGTACGGGGTATGTTCACTCTGACCACCTTTGAAACCTTTCTTGGATTAAACATTTGTATTCCTCCAGCAGTCTGACTGCTGTGATTGATCTGTTGCAGGAAGTGTCTGTTATCAATGGGAACGATAGGGACTTCCTTTACTCATTTAAAAGAACTGGGTTATTGATTTTAGCAGGCAACAGAACCTAATATTTCCTGTTGAAAGAAAAGATAGGGTTTAGTTAAACCCCCATGATATCGATGGTTTATTTGATTAATTTCATGAATTCACAGTGCACACTGAATGTTGGGCAGGGGACAGGACTGTACAGAACTACAAGTAATTTGCTCTATGTCTTTTCAACACTTCAGTGAATTTTGCTTGTAGCTGGGATGGGAATATCACCCAGAGATTCTAGAAAATTTGACGAGTTTTTTTAAAACCACCGCCACCAATGTTCTGCAGTGATATGAGGTGACCAGTGACGAGGTGGATTCGTGCTATACTGCGGAACAAGCTGTTAATTAGAATTCATCTCGTTAATTCTACACTTGCACTCCAGCTGTTGCTGTTATTAAATATTACCTCCTGATTACATGCTGGTTTGGTAGTGTTGTCAACTTGTGTTTTTAACATATTTTGTTCTCTGTTATTTACTTACGTATATTGGTTGTATTGTTCTTGTAGTTTTCATTAGGCAAAAAAAAAATCCGATTTACATTTTTTTCTCAGCTTTTAAAATCTGCCGGCATGTACTCCTTTACGCGAGTAAACCGTACCTCCCCAAGTCACAATCTATAAATGTTCATTATCATCAAAGTAATATATGTTTAAAATATTTGTTACCACACCAAAATGGTGTGCCATTCCACAGAGATGCAGTAACATAACCACAAGAGTTCCTGAGATGCATGTCTGTGTAAGCACACGGAGGTCTATTTGTTGCCTCAGGCATCCCAGAAAACATGCATCTACTGCAGATTACAGAGAAATGCCCCGTCGTTCATATCTGGTCGCTGATTTTTGAATCTGTACGATTTCGTCTGAGCTACGAGCTATCTCCTCTCTGGCAGTGCGTCCTGGGAAAAAATGCATAGCCGCCGCGAGCGAGCCGGTACATGTGTCTGAACATGTCCGCTCCGGGGCCGGGGAAAGTGTTGCCAGCTGACGGAGAATGAAGTCGTAAAGCTGTCAGCGCCTCTGCGGGAAGACTTGGGGGAGGGCGGGGTGTGCGAAGTGCCGGCGGTAAGCGTGAGCGCGAGACCGATGAGCGTGACCAGAGCCGAGCCGCAACGACGGCAAGACCCCGAGCTTTCTAAGCAGTACGTTTGCGGTAGAGAAGAATTTAACAGCGGGTGTGCCGCTTTATTTTGTGTGGCTTCGTGAGAGAGTGGTACAGTGTAAGATTATTGCTGCGTTAAAATACCTTTCCTTGTCCCGGAAGGATCTGAAGTGGCTGCCGTAACAGGGAACATTTTAGATGTTCCATAAACAAAGGAAAACTTGAATCATTCTCTCACGTGCCTCCTGCATTGAAGGACGCAGCAATGCATTTTTTGCTGAAGCCACTTGAGCTTACAGGACTCCAAGTCCCACAATGCTTTGTTTTGAGATAATAATTTACATAACGTAAATAACATAAACGTTGATGCATAAATATAACAAAAGGAGGAAAGGAATGAAGGGAGGATTAATTTTGTGAATATATGTAAACCACAATAATTGAGAGCCACTGAAATGTGTGATAGGTTGAACAAATAGCACGTAGTGACAGAAAGATCATGACAGATCAGTAGCTATATAAAAGACAAATGATATCTATATAAAAGACAAATTACATCAAGTAAAATGGAATGTTTTCAATATAATTAAAAAAATATATAGGCTATATGCATAATGGAGCTAACACTAATGTTTTAAAACCAAGAAAGATATAACGGGATTAGAGCCCCTGTGCTGGGGGGGGGGGGGGGGGGGGTTCTGACTCACTCTTACTGCAAAATGATGTTCGAATTCTTGAAAACTTTTTATCTCTTCTCTTTTCCTCATCTCCTCTGCTTTTACGCTGTGACCTGTTCAGAAGGATGCAAGGAAAGAAACATGGAAACATTCTGAAAGAATTTTAATAATAAGCGCGAGCTTTCTGGCACAAAATGGCTCCCGTGTCTTAACCCAGGGGGTGCTGTGCATTGGAGGTGGTTGAGGTCCCCCCCCCTCCCCCCCACCTCTCTGTGTTAACTCATTTGACGGCTGTATGAATGCAGTCCGTTATTGTTGCTATACTACGGTGACACGCTGTCCCGTTCCCCCCACACGGAGCCGGGACTTCGGCTGTGGAACGATGCCCGGCGATATCTCTCCCACGTTTGGCTCTGTTGGCCCAATTAAAGCGACTCCAGGTCGGCTGAACGGCACAGCGCTGCCGGCTGCGCGCGAGGGAGCCCGTTACTGTGGGTTACGCGGCGCGTACACGGAGCAGTGGTTTAGGCAGGGGCGACGAAGCCTCGCGAAACGACCCGGTTCCCAGGCTTTGTTTCAAAGCCGTTTCTGAACCCGCCGTTCTGACGCGTCGCGTTGCACCCTGGGAAGATTCCGCGAGCGCGTTTTAGGAGGTAATTAAGCGGACCGCCTGTCCAAAACGTAAACAAAGCCTTCTGCAAATACAGACGGATGTAGGCCTACCGTTGAACAATTTGCTATTTTCAATTTAGGCATTTAGCAGATGCTGTGTTTGTCAGATACCAAAGTGTCAGCGCGTTTAAGCTGCCAATCGCCGTAGAGACCAGGGAAGCGACATTCATATCAGTGACATTACTGGGGTGGGCATCACCAGACCTGCTAAATCAAAGGGACAGAAAGTTCATGGGCAGGTTTAAACGTTCAGAGCCGTGTTGTCTTGCAGCTGGGCAACATGTATATCATTAGCGTGGTCATAATGTATGCAGTGAAGTTTACCAAACTGATTTTAAATGACTGCTATGAAATGATCTCAGCACAGGGTTAGGACAACTGTCACAAGCTGTAGCACATTGTCTCAACTGGTTATGACACATGTTATAACATGTTTATGACTATGTTATATGGGCATTTTTGGAATATAGCTGAAGTATTTGATATGATTTGTTTATTGCCCGAGAGAAGCAGGACCTGCCATTTTGTAATGTAAGCCTGGGATAGCCTTCACAATGTACCTGTACATCCGCAGTCCAGCGTTCATAACTTCGCTTCACTTACGCTGGGATGTGATTCGTCCTGCTTTTTTCCTGATTTACCTGGAAATAGGTCTTGTAACCTGAAGGTCACAGGTTCGATTCCCGGGTAGGACACTGCCATTGTACCCTTGAGCAAGGTACTGAACCTGCATTGCTTCAGTATATATCCAGCTGTATAAATGGATGCAATGTAAAGTTGTGTAAGTTGTCTCTGGAAAAGAGCATCTGCTAAATGCTTGTAATGAAATGCATTTTTTTTTCAAACCCTAAATATCTTGTCCAGATGCACAGGACTTGGTTATGTAATAAGCACATATATAATCGTGTTATTGTTAATCAGGAAAAAATCACATCTACCAGTGCTTCGCTTCTTAATATAGGCCTACTGTCCCTCTCCTTCTCTTGCTCTTGCTGTTCCTCTCTGAAATTCACTTTCAAATATGCTTTCTTGGCATGAGTACACTACAGTATTGCCAGAGCAGTCATTTGAGTGTCTCTCTTCTCGATGAATTGATATTTTTTTCTCTCACGTGTGTGCTATCGTCCAAATTTTCTTCCAAATTGGAGAGTTTTTGTACATTTTTTAACCAAGATTTTGGGTGTTCAGGATCAATCTTGCCTAATATTTACAATTTCCTGGGTGAATATTAGGCAGTTTTTTACAGACCTATTTATATATTTTACAGAATGTCCTTTTGATTGCATAGAAAGCCCTATGCATTTAAATGCATTCACTTTCAGATAACAGTTCCCCAAGGCAATGGTTTCTCTCTCTCCCTTTATTCCCTTCTCTATCACTCTATCTGCAAGAGCAACGTAATAAATATTTCATGCATATACTTAGGGTTGCGAAGGGTCCGGTAAATTCTCAGAAACTTTCTAGAAGCATTCCATGGGTATTTAAGATCTGGAATTTTGCCAATTTGCCCAATTTCAGTATTAGATGTTAGCTTATGATAGTGAATAATTATGAGGGGAAAATAGACATAAAAAGGTAAGTCCAGATGTTGTGGGATATTTTGGTTAAAATGTCCCCATTTAATGGAAATACACAGCGCATTCATTCAGACGGAGTACATTATTCATCATTCCTGTTTTTTGTTATCCAGTGAAAGAATCCTATAGGAAAAGTAAACAAATTTAAAGTTCAACTGTGAACTAAATTGTCGATTTTTTAATTTCTATTTATAGGTTTTGCAGGTATGTCTAGTCATGATAAGGTAAAAAAGTTTATGTTTCTGAATGCATATGACATTGTAAATGGAGCCTGTGCATTAACCTCCACAATTTCCCGTTAATTCCCGTATATTACCATTAATTCCCATGGAAAGTTTCCCTGAATATTCCCTAAATTTTGCAACCTTGATTTTTTAGTTTTTTACTTTGTTGATCTTGAATCCCCTTTATTTATAAAATAAATTATTTAACATATGAATAGGCCTATATAAATATAGCATTTTTCCTTTTTCATTAAATTGTTCTTTACTGTTAAGTAGGGATGGGTGATGACGTGAAAATATATATGTGGTTTTTCAGATGATTGGTGATACACAATACATAATACTATGTTTTATGTTGGTGTGGTTAATGTTTAATCATGATAATATATTTAATAAACAAATGTTTTTGGCTCTAGAACTTTTACCTCAGTTTTTAGTTTATCTTATTTGTATTGATTGTTTATTGTCTGTGCCTTATCCGATTTTATTTTATATTTTGAGGAGAATGTTCTTTGGCGATATATATTTGTAAGAGTGGATGAAGACTCAGAGCTGTAGCATGATTGGCAGTTGTTCAGTGGAAGTGGAATTTGAGCAGGATGAATGATGAAACGATCCGGTAGAGTGAAAGCAATTGAAGAAATGTCCGTGGAAAGTCGCCATGTAGGCTATTTATACTGTAGCACTTGTTGCATAAATCCCACTCTTTTAAAGTTTTGGCTTATATCCGTGGTAAGAAGGAAATCCTGTTTTAGCAACAATGACCAATTTTGCTTTATCCAGGTAGTATTTCTGAATTATCCATCTGACGGAAACGGTGTAACTGGCTTGATATTGCCGTTTGACCACGTTTCTGATTGCTTTATCCACACCACAGCAGGTAATCTGAAAGTGTGTTTGTGCTGTTGGGTGTGGTGCTCTACAGCAAAGATTTGGGTGTCCTTGAGTAAACAGCTTGTGGAACTTTGCAGGAAACTCTATATTTTGTTTTGTAACAATCCAATAAGCTTTAATTCTGCCGTTCTGCCTGAATCCCGTCCTGATTTTTTCTGATGTGGTCCAGAATTCTCAGTGATTTATGTTGGATCTGTTTGGTTGAAAAATGGTCATGATGCTGGTTGAGTAAAGGTTGAATTAGTCTCTCTCTCTTTTGATCATGATGTCGGACATGGTTGAATGACGGTCGTGATGCTGGCTGAGTAATGGTTGAGTAACGGTCATGGTGCTGGTTGAGTAATGGTCATGATGCTGGTTGAGTAATGGTCATGATGCTGATTGAGTAACGGTCATGATGCTGGTTGAGCAATGGTCATGGTGCTGGTTGAGTAATGATTGAGTAATGGTTGTGATGCTGGTTGAGTAATGGTTGAGTAATGGTCGTGATGCTGGTTGAGTAATGGTTGAGTAATGGTCATGGTGCTGGTTGAGTAATGGTTGAGTAACGGTCATGATGCTGGTTGAGTAATGGTTGAGTAATGGTCATGATGCTGTTTGAGTAATGGTTGAGTAATTTTCATGGTGCTGGTTGAGTAATGGTTGAGTTATGGTCATGATGCTGGTTGAGTAACGTCATGATGCTGATTCACTAATGGTTGAGTAATGGTCATGATGCTGGTTGAGTAATGGTTGAGTAATGGTCATGGTGCTGGTTGAGTAATGGTTGAGTTATGGTCATGATGCTGGTTGAGTAACGGTCATGATGCTGATTCACTAATGGTTGAGTAATGGTCTGTCTCTCAGGGTCGTGATGCCGGGCATGGTGGTGTTTCGCCGGCGCTGGTCAGTGGGCAGTGATGACCTGGTGCTCCCCGCCCTCTTTCTCTTCCTGCTACACTGTGCCTGGTAAGTGTGTGTGTGTGTGTGTGCACGTGTGTGAGTGTGTGTGTGTGTGTGGGTCTATAATGTGCTGCTCTCTCTCTCCCCTGGCCCTCAGGCTGGTGATTCTGTCCATGGTTGTGTTCAGCCTGCCGTACGGTTTGGGTCGGTCCTGCTCGGTCACACTGGTGGACCACGGGCGGGGCTACCTGGGCATCCTGGTCAGCTGCCTGATCTGTGAGAGCGCCATCATGTGGCTGAGCATGAGAGGCAGCATCCTTTACACAGAGCCCCGCGACGCCGTGCAGTACGTCCTGTACATACGACTGGGTAAGACACACACGCACACGTGCAGGCCTGACACACACACACACCTGACACACACACACACACACACACACACACACGTTCCTGAGACACACACACACACACACACACACAGACCCACAATGCCATGTGGTACATCCTGTACACACAACTCAGTAAGACTCACATGCACACATAAAATCATGCATTCTTGCTCTCTCTCTCTCTCTCTCCCTCCCTCCCTCTCTCTCTCTTGCTCTCTCTCCCTCTCTATCTCTCTCTCTCTTTCTCTGCAGCTATACTCCTGGTGGAGCTGGTCTACGCAGTGGTGGGAATCATCTGGTTGGTGCAGTTTTACCAGCCGTGCTCAGACCTCATGGCCAAGAACCTCACGCTCGGTAAGAGGAGGGAAGGCCTCGCGGAGAGGGTACGATCTGAAGTCATCAGACACATGCAAGAGAAGAGACGTGTGGAAATATACAATACATTACATTACATTACATTACAGGCATTTAGCAGACGCTCTTATCCAGAGCGACTTACACAACATAGCATTTTACATTGTATCCATTTATACAGCTGGATATATACTGAAGCAATTTCGGTTAAGTACCTTGCTCAAGGGTACAACGGCAGTGTCCTTACCCGGGAATCGAACCTGCAACCTTTCGGTTACAAGCCCAGTTCCCTACCCACTGTGCTACACTCCGTCCTCACAATACGATCAGGGCAGTGACAGCGAGCCGTTCATAAAAACTGCAGCGTTTATCTTAACACGAAAATGAGCAGCTCAGTTTCTCTTGCCTGCAAATTCAGTTAGAGATGGTGGTCAGCCAGTGTATCAGGAAGCTGAAGGAACAGTAATGACACGCCATGTGATCCAATGTAAAGACTAGAGCAAAGATACTCCTGTAAAAAGTGATGTTTCACCCCAAAGCAAACCTTTTGCATTCCATTTCTTAATTCACAAGCGTGAAGGTTTGTCCTACGGCTTGGATCTTGCCTGCGATGTGTTTTGGCAGTGTTCGCATTTACAATGAGGCGTGCAATCTTTCGTACACCCCATGCGCTCTTGTCAGACCCTTGTCATTGGGTGCGAGCCATCTACATAGAGCCATGTGACAATTACATACGGACCAATGATCATAGCCGACAGACCAGGAAGCTATTCTTAAAATATTTGTACTTGTTCTTGTGCGTGAGAAAACAATAAGCTGCAAGATTCACCATAAGACTCATAAACCAGGGCAGCTGATTCTTATTATGAATAGGTCTAAGCATCTAATGATGAATGCCAATGTAACTTACTATGCCACTATTAAATGCCAGCTACATAAATTCAAAACGTGAATATGATTCAATGAATTCATTCAACTTGTCTTGGAAAAAATGCTTAGGCCTATCTGTTACAATTTGCAATCTTACCGTCAAATGCTTGTAATATTCTTTGTCTATCACCTAGCACACTATTTGTGTTCAACGTGAAAATTGAACATTGGTCAACAGCATTAATCAAAGAAATACTGTTATTTAACTGCTCCATGTTTCACAAATAGCTCATAGAAGAATATTGGTGTGTAGGCCTACATAACCTGTGGTTAATGTAGGGAAGAGCTGGCACATTGTCTCGATGGCAGACTGTATGGATAATAAATTCTCATTGCAATTACAGTGGGAGCATTAAGAGTTCACTGTATAGCTGAAACACATCAGCGAATCAGAATCACTTTTATAAATTAATCGTAGTAGCTACTTGTAAAATGTTGGCCTGTTACTGCTGTAGACAGGAAATGATAAATATAGCTTATAGACTATACCCCGTTACTCAAATCATGGTCCCCGAGGGCCGAGAAATGCTGGTTTTCTACCGTCGCTTTACCTGGGGGTCGGGTGTGAAGACTCTGGCAGTAATTGTTCAGTTAATTTACCTGGGGGGAAAAGAACACCAGGGCCGGATTTGGATTTGAGGTCCGGATTTGTGCATCCATGGACTGTTCTGATAATGTCAGCGCTCTTACTTTGTAAAGCTTACTAAGAACCCAGAATTTTCTTGCGCACAGTTCACTGTGAAACAGGCTATAGGTGTGACATTGCTGCATGTACATTTAATTAGTGATCGTTTCAGAGTGTAACAACCAATGACAGAATCGGTTTTGAATACAGATTTTGGAAAGAGTACAACATTCTGTATGAGTGGCAATTTCATGCCTGGAGTCACTCATATATGGCCTAGTAGGCTACACCTCACTCTGCTGCTCTGATCACCAAAATCATTGTGATCGATGTTTTGTTAAGCATATTAGCCTATAGCCCAGTGTTTCTCAACCCTGGTCCTGGGAACCCACTGCCCTGCATGTTTTAGATGTTTCCCTGCTCCAACACACCTGATTCAAATGAATGGGTCGTCATCAAGCTCTGCAGAAGCCTGATAATGACCCATTCATTTGAATCAGGTGTGTTGGAGCAGGGAAACATCTAAAACATGCAGGGCAGTGGGTCCCCAGGACCAGGGTTGAGAAACACTGCTATAGCCTATCATAACTAAATCTTAGGCTAAAGTTATCTTGTAGTTACTTTAACATAGCAAGCTGCAAGAACAGGATCATCTTTCCTTGTTTTTTTTTTTAAATTGTTTTTTTATTTTTATTTTTTGTCCTAGGTCTGCATATTTTGCATGGCTAGTTAATTCAGTGCTCACTGATACCTGTAGATGGGATTTTTACAGTTCTTGGCACGCCTTTGGCTTTCTATGACTTGTCGACACCTGTAATCGGCAATTTTGGATGTCTTTAGATGTTGTTCACGTATGCACACAGCAATTATTGATGTCTTTACACGTTATTTTTCCTACTTGTGGCACATCAAAAACAGATAGAAAATGTTATGTCAGTCTTCCTGTCTCTGTATGGCTATGCTCAGCTGTCAGTCAACCCTAACCCCTCCTTTTCAGGAATTGTGGCATGTAATTGGCTGGTGATCTTCAGTTTCTTCATCACCCTCCTGTGTACCTTCGACCCCACGGGGCGCACCTTCGTCAAGCTAAAGGCCACACGCAGACGCAAGCGCACCCTAACCACTTACACACTCAGGTACAGCCTCACCTGTACACTCAGGTACAGCCTTACCTGTGCACATGTACACCTGTACACTCAGGTAGAGCCTCACCTGCACACCTGTACACTCAGGTACAGCCTTACCTGTGCATATGTACACCTGTACACTCAGGTACAGCCTCACCTGTGCACATGTACACCTGTACACTCAGGTACAGCCTCACCTGTGCACATGTACACCTGTACACTCAGGTACAGCCTCACCTGTGCACATGTACACCTATACACTCAGGTACAGCCTCACCTGCACACCTGTACACTCAGGTACAGCCTTACCTGTGCATATGTACACCTGTACACTCAGGTGCAGCCTCACCTATGCACATGTACACCTGTACACTCAGGTACAGCCTCACCTGCACACCTGTACACTCAGGTACAGCCTCACCTGCACAGCTGTACACTCAGGTACAGCCTCACCTGTGCACATGTACACCTGTACACTCAGGTAGAGCCTCACCTGTGCACCTGTACACCTGTACACTCGGGTACAGCCTCACCTGTGCACCTGTACACCTGTACACTCGGGTACAGCCTCACCTGCACACCTGTACACTCAGGTACAGCCTCACCTGCACACCTGTACACTCAGGTACAGCCTCACCTACATACCTGTACACTCAGGTACAGCCTCACCTGCACACCTGTACACTCAGGTACAGCCTTACCTGTACACCTGCACACCTGTGCACTCAGGTACAGCCTCACCTACATACCTGTACACCTGTACACTCAGATACAGCCTCACCTGTGTACCTGTACACTTGTACACTCAGGTACAGCCTCACCTGCACACCTGTACACTCAAGTTCAGCCTCACCTGCATACCTGTACACTCAGTTGCAGCCTCTCCTGTATGCTCAGTTACAGCCTCACCTGTGCACCGGCACACCTGTACACTCAGATATAACCTCACCTGTACACCTGTGCCCTTGTGTTCAGCCTCACCTGTACACCTGTACTCTCAGGTACAGTCACACCTGTGTACTCAGGTGTAAATGCACCTACACACTCAGCCTCACCACGTGTGCATTATAATGAGGATCTCCCTGGTCTCGCTCTGTCAGACACAGGTTAGAGGAAGGCCAGGCCAGCAGCTGGACCAGGAGGCTCAAGCTAATCATGTGCTGCACCAGAGCTCAGGACTCCCAGTCTGTGAGTGTCGCCCTCTGCTGGAACACATACAGGACTGCACTACCTAGGCACGCACTCAAATATGCCGTATTTAGATAACCAGGCTATCAGCCTTTATCTCTAAAGCGTCTGAATTGAGAAGTTAGATTGTTTATTCCACAATGTGATTGGTTGTAGCAAGTTTTAGACGGTTTTATGTGATAGGTTAGTAGTGCTCTTGGATTGAATTTTTGTGTTCATTTGGAGCCCCACCTATACGAGATCTTGAGTCACCAGAAGTAACTGCCCCTTTTGTTTAATAGTAAATCTCCTGAGGTTGGGTGGTCTGATCTCATCTAGGCGTGTCAGGCTCGTAGCGCTGGTGGCGGCATGCTTTATACTGGGTGACCTAGGCAACACAGTCTCCAATCACAGCACACCGCCACACATGGTGGTAGCCTTCAGCAGTGTTTCTCAACCCTGGTCCAGAGTACCCACTGTTTATGCTGGCTTTTGTTCCAACCATAGCAACAAGCTCTAGCTCTGTATTGTAAAGAGCTGCTAACTGTTCATAATTTGACACTAATTGTTCTTAATTAGACTTTTTTAAGTCTATTGTGACATGAATTACCCACTTAGAGCCACATTATGCCACAAAAGGCTAACGTATGCCCTTAAAAATAAATCTCTCATATCGACTTCCCAGGAATTTCGATTGGTCAGACCAACTTGTGCTTTAATTTACTAAACTGCACTATTTGGCAAATATATGTTTATATCGCACGTATTCAAATTTTATGTGTTCTGATATGTGTTAGATTAATGCAAAATTTCCCCTTGTACTGATTTTAAATAGGTTTTGTAAAAAGTTTGTGAAACACACTATAGAGAAATTTCATCCTAGGGCATGCAACCGAAGATTAAATACTGTGGAGTCCAGCTACGCAGCATTTTATCGTTATCCCTATAAATGCATATTTTGAGTGACTGTGCTGGCTGACAGGGCTCTGGTGGAAAATGGACAAATTTAAATGCTTTTTAACGGACATAAAGCTTGTTATTCATTTTCTTAGCAGTTTTGGATAGGTTTTTTCACCCCAAGATGGCCACTCCCTATACTGATGAAAATATGCTAATTCCCACTTTAAAAGGATGCCAAAGGGAGTTTCATGAGTCAAAACAGTTGATTCATAGTGAAACGTATGATTATTTTATGATTTTGTTCACAAACTAAAGGATAACAACATCATTTTGAATTTGTGTAGATTTTTTTTCTTTCATAAGGCTCTATTTATACCTAAATTATGAAAATAAACTAAACTAAGTTAATAATGGTGCATGAGTCTTGCTATCTTCGGACGGTAAGGCTAATCTGGTTGGGCTCATAGTACTGTAAGGTTAACCAGGTCTGGCTCATAGACCGTACAGCCTTGTGGTTATAGTCGGCACCTGCATTGTTAGGATGCAGTTCCAAACCAGAGGAATCGTTCCATTGACAAGCGGTGGCAGCCACAAGCCCAAGGCACTGCTCTATTGACCCAAGAACAGTTGCTCTGTTGTGATTATCCTTTTCTAAGAACCCGTGTGACATTCTAAAATCCCGCCCCCTTTCCTCACCCGCCCGCCCCCCTGTCAGGATGCCTACGCTGAGGTAGCCATGCTTTTTGCGGAGTTCTTCAGGGACCTGGACATTGTGCCCAGTGACATCATCGCGGGCCTGGTTCTGTTGAGGCAGAGGCAGAGGGCCAAGCGGTCAACCATTTTGGATCAGGTGAGAAAGAACAACGCAGCAAAAGAGGGAGGGAGGAAATGGCAGCAAATCGGCTCAAGCGGCGGTGCCTCCGCGTCCAAAGCTCATCGGGCGCACGTCGAAAGTCGCCACGTTTTCTCCGCGGGCAGCGAGTTTCCGACGGAGTGGCATAACGGAGTCATAACGGCGCCACCTGCTCGTGTAAGATACATCACGCTTTTTAATGCCTCTTCCCATTTACTCACACTGGTCACTGACACACTAATCTCCGCCTCACACTGATCACTGACACACTAATCTCCGCCTCACACTGGTCACTGACACACTAATCTCCGCCTCACACTGATCACTGACACACTGATCTCCGCCTCACACTGATCACTGACACACTGATCTCTGCCTCACACTGATCACTGACACACTGATCTCCGCCTCACACTGGTCACTGACACACTGATCTCCCCCCTCACACTGATCACTTACACACTGACCCCCCCCTCACACTGATCACTGACACACTGATCTCCCCCTCACACTGATCACTGACACACTGATCTCCCATTCAAACTGATTACTTACTGATCTCCCTTTCAAACTGACCACTCTCGGATTTCGTATTCAAACTGATATATGCATAGTCACTGACAGACTGATGTCCCACCCATTCTGACTGATCACTGTCAAACTGATCTTCCATGCAAACTGATCGCTTCCACACTGATATCCCATTCAGGCTGATCACCTACACTACATACTGATTTCTCCCTCACATTTTTTTTCATTGACAGTGTAAGAAAACAGTTCAAGCTGAGCTAGGTGAGCAGCTGACAGACACTGCTCCTTTTCAACGTTCCCTTACTGATGACATGTCTTGTATGACACCACAAAAGCCATCGCTCACCAACTTTAAACTCAGAGAACAGCCTGCCTGTCCTCTGAACCTGGGGCTTTTCTTGGCCACGTTTGTCTGAAAGAGATGCACATTACCGTGTGTTCTTTCTTTTTGATCTTTCAACTGATATAATTAGTGATGTTTTTGTGATTGGAAGCACAAGACAGACCGTACTTTTTGCTGTCTTTTGTCATCAATGCTCCTTGCGTCACAGTAGGCTGTGAGCAAGCTCTCGGGTTGTGGAGTCCACAGGGTTATGGGGGGGAAATGTTGAGTGGGAAGGGCATTTATAAAGATCATGTGGACAACCTCTTTGTGCCCAAAGACAAAGACGGCTGAGCTTGCTCAGTTTTAATTCACTCTCAGTACAGGCGCTGTGGCACGGCCTGCTTCTCTACTGTACTGTCAGAGCCAGGTTCTGGCAATAAAAGGAAACATGAACAGTTCCTTAACAGAAGGGGAAGAGGACAGATGGTGATGGAAACAGAAGAAAGGATGGAAAACGGTGAAACGAGGTATCAACAAATGTGTTGTTCTTTTACAGGCCAACAATGACATTCTAGCCTTTTTGTCTGGAATGCCAGTCACCCGTAACACCATGTACCTGGACCTGAAGAATTCTGTGAGTCCAGCCTGTGTGTGTGTGTGTGTATGTGTGCAGTGCCGTTTTGTGTGTGCGTGCGTGTGTGTGAGAGAGTGTGTTGTGTGTGTGTGTGTGTGCGTGCAGTGCTGTGTGTGTGCGTGCAGTGCTATGTGTGTGTGCGCGCGTGTGTGCTGTGTGAGTGTGTGTGTGTGTGTGTGTGCGTGCAGTGCTGTGTGTGTACGTGTTGTGTGTGTGTGTGCGTGTGCGCGTGCAGTGTTGTGTGTATGTGCGTGCAGTGCTATGTGTGTGTGCGCTGTGTGAGTGAGTGTGTGTGTGCGTGCAGTGCTATGTGTGTGTGCGCGTGTGTGCTGTGAGTGAGTGTGTGTGCGTGCAGTGCTGTGAGTGTGTGCGTGTGCGCGTGTGCGCGTGCAGTACCGTGTGTATGTGTGTGATGGTGTCTCTCCTCTCCTCCAGGCTGAGATGGCCATGTATAAGGACGTGTGCTACTACATGCTGTTTGCTCTGGCAGCGTACGGCTGGCCCATGTACCTCCTGAGGAAGCCTGGCTGTGGGCTCTGTCACCTGGCTAGCTCCTGTCCGTGAGTCTTTCCCTCACACTGATCACTGAAACACTGGCCACTGACCACTGCCGCAGTGCTCTCTCCCTCATTGATCACTGACACCCCTCACACTGACCACTTACACACTGATCACTGACACATTGATCTCTCCCTCACTCTGATCACTGACATACTGAACTCATCCTCACACTGATCACTAACCCACTGATTTCCCTCACACTAATCACTGACAGTGCTATCAGGGTGTGTGTCAGTATCAGGGTTTGTGTCAGTATTAGGGTGTGTGTGTCAGTATCAGGGTGTGTGTCAGTATTAGGGTCTGTGTATCTGAGCCGTGTGTCTGTATCAGGGTTTGTGTGTGTCTGAGCTGTGTGTCAGTATCAGGGTGTGTGTGTCAGTATGTGTGTCAGTATCAGGGTGTGTGTCAGTATGTGTGTCAGTATCAGGGTTTGTGTCAGTATCAGGGTCTGTGTATCAGAGCTGTGTCTGTATCAGGGTGTGTGTTTGTCTGAGCTGTGTGTCTGTATCAGGGTGTGTGTGTCAGTATCAGGGTTTGTGTCAGTATCAGGGTGTGTGTGTCAGTATCAGGGTCTGTGTATCAGAGCTGTGTCTGTATCAGGGTGTGTGTTTGTCTGAGCTGTGTGTCTGTATCAGGGTGTGTGTGTCAGTATCAGGGTCTGTGTATCTGAGCTGTGTGTCTGTATCAGGGTGTGTGTGTCAGTATCAGGGTCTGTGTATCTGAGCTGTGTGCCTGTATCAGGGTGTGTGTGTCTGAGCTGTGTGTCTGTATCAGGGTGTGTGTGTCAGTATCAGGGTCTGTGTATCTGAGCTGTGTGTTTGTATCAGGGTGTGTGTGTCTGAGCTGTGTCTCTGTATCAGGGTGTGTGTGTCAGTATCAGGGTCTGTGTATCTGAGCTGTGTGTCTGTATCAGGGTGTGTGTGTATCTGAGCTGTGTGTCTGTATCAGGGTGTGTGTGTCAGTATCAGGGTCTGTGTATCTGAGCTGTGTGTCTGTATCAGGGTGTGTGTGTCTGAGCTGTGTGTCTGTATCAGGGTGTATGTGTCTGAGCTGTGTGTCTGTATCAGGGTGTGTGTATCTGAGCTGTGTGTCAGTATCAGGGTCTGTGTATCTGAGCTGTGTGTCTGTATCAGGGTCTGTGTATCTGAGCTGTGTGTCTGTATCAGGGTCTGTGTATCTGAGCTGTGTGTCTGTATGTCTCTGGCAGCTGTGTGTCGGTCTCAGGCTCTCAGCTCTCCCAGTCCGTGACGGTGGAGGAGGATAACTGCTGTGGCTGTAACCTGCTGGCCATCCGCAGGCACTTCCTGGACCAGGACCTGAAGCACGTCCACATCGTCTACACTTCCTGTCATGATGATGTGAGTGGGGGAGTGGGGGGGGGACAGAAGGATCTGGAAAGCCAGGAATGAGCAGAGAAGAGCAAGTGTTACAGAGCTCACCATCTCCAATTATGACAGACTCATAGATTATGTTTTTTGGTGGAGGAAAACTGTTTAAAATTCCACAATCCACTCTCCCATCTCTTATTGGCTGAACTGCTTGTCAATCACACATAGGTTTTCGCTCTACTGTGCACAGTCATTCATCAAAGATCTCACATTCAATATCGGCGAACTCTGAAACACGAAAATCGACGGATCAGCTGAGACTATTTAATCCCTTAAAGAGGGCCTGGGCATTCCAAACCGGAGAGAAAAAAGGGGAAAAAAAGCCTTTGAAAAATAAATAAAAAGCATTGTAACAGTTAGGAATGAAGTATTTTCTGAGACGCAGTACTAAGTGTGGCGTGTGTTTGGTGTGTTCAGCTCTGTCCCTTTCTGTGCACGGCCCCCGTGTTTGACCTCCCGCTCCGTTCGCCAGGTTTACGAGACCCCCTTCTTCGTGGCGGTGGATCACGACAAGAAGAAGGTGATCATCAGCATCCGGGGAACCCTGTCGCCCAAAGTAAGCCTGGGACCACGCCGGCAACCTCGCTAATATCGGGACCGTGGCGGCTTTAAAACAAGCTCGTCAGCGTCGGCCGAACCGCTAGGCTTACGCTAGGCCTCGTAGGACGACGCAGCGTAAACGCGCCGTGGAGGCGACGCGCTCTTTCATTATTTATCGTTTGTTTTTAATCAATCGTTTACGGAAGCTGAATTCAGAAGCAGAGCTGTAAGGAGAGTCTGTGGCTGTGGACTCGCTTCATGATAAAGTCAGGGAGACTCACTGTCGCATTGAGATGTAAATGTCGTCCAAAGACTGATGTCACTAATGTATACTTATATACTTATAAGTACTGAAGTATATACTTAAATATATACTTATATATATATATACACTTATATACTAAACATTAGTATAATAATGTGATGCACATGTGGGTATCTCTCTGGTCACGTGTTACTAACTTACAGGGGTTGGACCCAAGAATGCAAACACCCAACAATATACAAATATTAGGTAACTGATAAATGAGTAGGGCCCACCCCTTCTCCTGTAGAATAGTTTCAATTTTGGAATTCAGACGGGGCAACATAACGCAGCGATAATTTTTGCTAACTACCATCGTTGTCATGCGGTGTGTTGCCTTTCTTTTTGTTTTAATTTTTTTGATTATACCCCATGCGGACGGAAGGAACATATCACATGATCTCATGGAAGCTATACAACCTTGCTGCTGATGAACACCCAGTAGAGTGGAGATGTTTTTTTCTCTCTGGCAGTGTGTAGTTTCTGTCTATGGGGATGTGTTTTAGATGTGTGGTCAGTGTCTATGGGGAAGTATTGGTAACAGATGTGTGGTTTCTCTTTCTGGGGAAGTGTTGCTAACTGATGTGCAGTTTCTCTTTGTGGTGAAGTGTTGGTAACAGATGTGCGGTTTCTCTGTGTGGGGAAGTGTCGTAACAGATGTGCGGTTTCTCTTCATGGGGAAGTGTCACTAACAGAAGTGCGGTTTCTCTTCCTGGGGAAGTGTCGTAACAGATGTGCGGTTTCTCTTCCTGGGGAAGTGTCGTAACAGATGTGCGGTTTCTCTTCCTGGGGAAGTGTCATAACAGATGTGCGGTTTCTCTTCCTGGGGAAGTGTTGCTAACAGAAGTGCGGTTTCTCTTCCTGGGGAAGTGTTGCTAACAGAAGTGCGGTTTCTCTTCCTGGGGAAGTGTTGCTGACAGATGTGCGGTTTCTCTTCCTGGGGAAGTGTTGCTAACAGAAGTGCGGTTTCTCTCAGGATGCCCTGACTGACTTGACGGGAGACGCGGAGCGTTTGCCTGTGGACGAGCCCCAAGGCACCTGGCTGGGCCACAAGGTGGGCCCCAAAACTCCCTCACTGTCTGCACCCCCCCCTCTCTCTCCCCCCCCCCCTCCCCAGCCAGAAGGTGGGCCCCAAAAACTCCCTCACTGTCTGCACCCCCCCTCTCCCCTCCCCCCTCCCCAGCCAGAAGGTGGGCCCCAAAAACTCCCTCACTGTCTGCACCCCCCCCTCTCTCCCCCCCCTCCCCAGCCAGAAGGTGGGCCCCAAAAACTCCCTCACTGTCTGCACCCCCCCCCCCCCTCCCCCGCCACAAGGTGGGCCCCAAAAACTCCCTCACTGTCGGCACGCCCCCCCCCCCCTCCCCAGCCAGAAGGTGGGCCCCAAAAACTCCCTCACTGCACCCCCCCCCCGACTCTCTCTCTCTCTCCCCTTGTCTCTCTCTCACTCTCTCAGTCCAATGCATATTATGCATATTATTGCATATACTTTATTGGCATGAAACACACATAGTACATATTGCCAAAGCAAACAAGAAATATATATCAAACAAACAAGCAGTATAACAGTATAAGTAAAAGTACAACATGAACACCAATTACTACAAATACAATTACAATTACAGTTAAAATAAAATAGTCACACATCTGTGTTCCTCCCTTAGGGAAGTTTCTCTTCGTCAGGATGGTTTAGGAAATTTAGTTTTAAAAAATTAGATAAAAATAAAGCCTGTGTAATTTTATTGCAGAACATTTCTTGTTCTTCTCATTCTTGCTGATCTTATTATTTTGCACCATTTAATAGGAAGTCTGAGCACAGCTTTGGGAAGCTGTGTCTGCCTGTACCGGCCGGTGCCCAAACTGTGCTCACTGAGCCTGTACATTGCCAGGATTTTTTCAAAGTTTTCTATTTTTGACCACGGTTAGGTAATCTCTCTCTCTCCCTCTTTCCCTCTCTATTTCTCGAACTCTCTCGCTGTCTTGCTCTGTCTCCCTCTCCTTCCCTCTCTCTCCATTAAAAAAAAAATAAAAAATAAAATATTCTTTTTTGGCATGACCACACATCGGTACACTATTACCAAAGCAATCATTTCCATAAGACATTTTTTATTTATTTTTTGAGTACAAGAAATACATCAATAATGACAATTTTATTAATTAGTCACAAGCAAAAACGACAATAACAGTAATAGTAATAACCATTTCAGTCCTTTGAGATCTCTGTCTCTCTCTCTCTCTCACAGGGTATGGTTTTCTCTGCAGAGTACATTAAGAAGAAACTGGAGCAGAATATGATTCTGTCACAAGCGTTTGGCAGAGACCTGGTATGAGAGCATGCATTTCAGTGAATGTGTCTGGGGTTTGTAATGCTTGTAATGTGAGTGCATTTCAGTGAATGTGTCTGGGTTTGTAATGCTTGTAATGTGAGTGCTTTTCAGTGAATGTGTCTGGGGTTTGTCATGCTTGTAATGTGAGTGCATTTCAGTGAATGTGTCTGGGTTTGTAATGCTTGCAATGTGAGTGCATTTCAGTGAATGTGTCTGGGGTTTGTAAAGCTTGTTATGTGCGTGCATTTTAGTGAATGTGTCTGGGGTTTGTAATGCTTGTAATTTGAGTGCATTTCAGTGAATGTGTCTGGGGTTTGTGATGCTTGAACTGTGCATGCATTTCAGTGAATGTGTCTGGGTTCGTAGTGCTTGTAATGTGAGTGCATTTCAGTGAATGTCTCTGGGTTTGTAACGTTGTTGGTACTGACTTGTCTTTTGGTGTATTTCAGGGAAACTGTACTGACTTGTCTGTTGGTGTATGTCAGGGAAACAGTACTGACTTGTCTGTTGGTGTATGTCAGGGAAAGAGTACTGACTTGTCTGTTGGTGTATTTCAGGGAAAGAGTACTGACTTCTCTGTTGATGTGTTTCAGGGAAAGAGTACTGACTTGTCTCTTGGTGTTTTTCAGGGAAAAAGTACTGACTTGTCTGTTAGTGTATTTCAGGGAAACAGTACTGACTTGTGTCTGTTGGTCTGTTTCAGGGAAAGGTTACTGACTTGGGTCTGTTGGTATATTTCAGGGAAAGGGGCACTGACTTGTGTCTGTTGGTCTGTTTCAGGGAAAGGTTACTGACTTGGGTCTGTTGGTGTATTTCAGGGAAAGGGGTACTGACTTGTGTCTGTTGGTGTGTTTCAGGGAAAGGTCACTGACTTGTGTCTGTAGGTGTGTTTCAGGGAAAGGTCACTGACTTGTGTCTGTTCCTGTATTTCAGGGAAAGGGCACTATGCACTACGGGCTGGTGATCGTGGGGCACTCATTGGGGGCGGGCACAGCTGCCATCCTTTCCTTCCTGCTCCGCCCCCAGTATCCCACACTGCACTGCTACTCCTACTCGCCCCCTGGTGGCCTGCTCAGGTGAGACAGGAAGCTGTGTTTGTTTTTTAGCAAATCTAATGGAAAAAAAATTAAAAGGAGATTTTCAACACTTTTACAGTAAAATTAATCTCACAATGAATATATTATGAACAAATAAATGAAAGTGCTTTCTAGTAGCCAGACATTCAGGAAGAGCTTAAAATTAAAAAGGAGAATCTAATATTGTGTTCGTACAGAGGTAATCTATTACCAGTGCATTCGGCAGGGTCATGTGACACAGATGTGGTCTCCCCCAACAGAACAGTGCACTGTGTCACAGTTCATCAAATGTGGTATGCTCATAGTTAACCAGTGATTTCACAGAACGACAAACTCACAAATACAATCTTATTTGGCCTTTGGGAGCTGTTTTATTTTTATTTTTTTTAACGTTCTGTTTTCCTTCACAATTTAGATACCCCCTAAGCATGACATACCATATTTCACACTACATCCCCATTTTGTTTGCTAATGGCAGTTTTGTGGCAGTTGGTCTATCCGTTGATATGAAGTTACGTTTATATTACTTTGCATTCATTAGGCAGAAGCTTTCATCCAAAGCGACGTGCAATAAGTGCGTACCGAAGGTCAGTGGGACAAAAACAGAACACAGGTCCAATAAGATTCAGTACTCGTTATGTACATGTTATCCGTAATAAGATTCAGTACTCGTTATGTATGTGTTATCCGTAATAAGATTCAGTACTCGTTATGTATATGTTATCCGTACCCGTGAGCATCAAGTCCAGCTCACACATTGAGCCCAGACTATTTCAGAAAGTTATGACAAGTCAAACTAGAACGAGGCATGAACATGAAGATAAGATACAGTATGATCTACCTGCATCAAGATAACGATACAAATGCAATATAAGTGCTGGGTGAAGATACAAGTGTGACATGAAAGTGCTAGAGGATTAAGATTAAGGATTCACGTGATAAGAGCGATCCTAGATTGGGAGTGCTCTGTAGAGTAGTGATAGAGTTAATCTAGGTACGGTCTGAAGAGATGCGTCTTCAGACCACGGCGGAAAACTGAATAACGGTGGCAGATCTTGGAGTACTGGAGGTAAAACTGTTCCAATGTGAGGATTAGGCCATCCTGTGGCAGGGCTGGGGGCTCTTGTCATGCACCTGTCATATTCACTGGTGTTTGTTATCTTGAGTTTTCAGTAATCTGGATTATGTGTTCTTTTTTTTTTTTCACCTCCGTGGCTGATAACACTTTCTGTGCATGACCCCTGAGGAAGCACAAGGGGTCTGAGAGAGAAATATTAGACCCGAGTCCACACTAAATCCAACGCTCTCTTTATCTTTCCGGTTCTTTCCGTGTCATTTTCCCTTTCTTTCTCCCTCTGTGTTTGTTCCCCTTTCTCTCCCTCCCTGTTTCTCTGTGCTCTCTACTCTCTTTCTCTCTGGCCTTCCGCCCGCACTCTCCTGTGGCTTCTTTCCTTTCTGTTCTTGTATGCTTTTTGCTTTTTATTTTTTTCAGTCGCTCTCTCCACACTTTTTAGTTTCTTTTATGAACATTGTTATGGATTCAGGGTTATTTGTTTCTGTAAACACTTTTTTTGCAATGTTTAAATAAATGGGACATAAAATTTTTCAAAATCTATCTCCCCCCACCCCCCCTCTCTCTCTCTCTCTCTCTCTCTCTATCTCTCTCTCACCCCCCTCCCTCCCTTCCAGTGAGGATGCAATGGAGATCTCCAAAGAGTTTGTCACTGCTGTGGTTTTGGGGAAGGACCTGGTCCCCAGGTGCGTTGTTAGCTGCCTGTCTGTAGTCTACAGTATGAGTAATAGAATCATTCTATTATGAGTAATAGAATCATTCTATTATGAGTAATGGAATCATTCTATTATGAGTAATAGAATCATTGTAATCATTGTTGTCAGGGCCAATATTTAAAGGGGCAGTTCACCCAAAAATGAAGTTAAGTGTGCTTCCACCTACCCAGAGTAGTAGTATCTGTCCATCCGGATAGTTTTTCTGAAATGTGATGAGTTTTCTAGATATTCGCAATACAACGGCAACGTCTCCAAATATAATCTCGCCGTTGCTCACGAACGCCCACAGAGCTTAATTTGCTCAGTTTCATTGAGAGCTACGTTTCCTCTTAAATACGCCAATTGTCTATATGCGCACCAAGTCTCAACCAAAACGTGGTACAGAGTGTTACAGCTGTAGTCCTTAATCCCAGAAGTGAGTTAGCATTTTTGAGCCATGGTATCCCTCTGCAGATTTCCAATGTTTTTTTCCCCCCATAGTTGTAGATTTATCCAGAAAATAAGGTATGTAGTTAACATAAGCCATAAGGGAGTTTCGCGTTTTGTTATATGACTTAATTTACACCCATTAATATCTCGACCGTGAATTTCGACGCTGTTTTGTGCTTTAATAAAGTACATTGCCTACAAGTTGCTGTGTTGAAACTACAAGAAAGAGTCGCATTCCACCAAAGTCACGTCACCTCTGCTCAAGCTCATGAAAGACGGTTGGCTTTCTTTGGTAGAAGAAGTCGTTCTCGATGAAACTATGCACAAATTAATCTCTGTGTATGTCCATGAGTAACCACAGGATTATATTTGGAAAAAAAGATGTTGCTGTTGAATATTTCAAACATACATTTTTGGCGTTTTGAAACCACACAAAGTTGAACCTTTTTTTATTAGGATGAGCAGCGAATATTTAGAAAAATATCACATTTCAGCAAAACTATCTGAATGGACAGATTCTTTGAATTACCTGAATTTCTTTTATTTTATTTTTTTACAGAAGTGTTATTTATTTCAGACAAGTCTCAACAAAATCTGCTTACTAAATTTGCAAATGAATTGGTTTTGAAAATAACTTCTCTGCCCTTTGTGAGTTTGATGCATGAATAGGAAGCTTGTGTTCTCTGGACGTCACGATTCTCTGACTAATAAAGCTTTTTCAAAACACCTTTTTGACTGAAACATTCTAATAGCAAAAGGGATTTCACTTCCTCAAAAGGTGTCTTTGGAGATAAAAAAATATATTTTTTTAAATAACAGCAACAATATTTAATCTTATTATTATGACTCATTGATACTTATTATTCACGATTTTCCAGGTTATGTACCTGCAGTTCCATCGCAGAAATATATGCAGTGCGACCTACCAAATCCTCCATTCCCCACTCATTATGTTCCTGTGCTGCAGCCCAAATTCTCCAGACAGTTACTGAGATTGCATTAGTGTAAATTAGTGAGACGGCTTGTTCACACCAAATCTGAAGTGTTGCTTGGGTACAAGTACAGCCAGGCCACTGAGCGGTTTTATTAAAATGTTTTTTTTATTTTTATTTAAATAACTAGCGCGGAATGGCGGCTGTGCATGCATTGCTGTTGACTTGTGTTTAAAAACAAAACTCACTGCCATGATAACATGCTCAAGTCCTCTGCAGAGCCGTTTCCTTCCACACATGGTGAAGAATAAAGAATGATAATTTAAATAATAATAATAATAATAATGACTGTTGAGTGCTTTTCTTATCTGGCTCATAAAGCACTTTAAACCGTGAAAGTGTCGATAAAATAAAGAAATAAAGCAGAATAAAGACATACATTGATTAAAACAACACAGGTCAAATACTTATATTAGGTTGAATGCAAGTTTTTTTTTTTTTAAAAAGGGTTTATAAACAATAATTAAAATGTATGCGATTTATTCCTGGTAGAGTGAAAGGTTATTTTGAGTTTTTGTTGCTTAGATGTGGGGCATTTCCTGCTTCATTAATTCTATAGCCCTACACCGGTTCACTTGTAGATTATACCGTAATAAAACCAGTCATGTAGGGACACAAAAACACTTCACGGCTGTGAGTCACAAGCTATAAATGTATGTAAAATATCAGGTAATGCTTTAGATTTGACTGTAATCAAGCGCGCAGGTTGCCATTAACTGCCTGAACGGATGCAGACCCCCCCCCCCGCACCCCTGCTGTGGCTGAACTGTCTGTTGCTTCCCACTCAGGCTTGGCCTCTCTCAGCTGGAAGGCTTCAGGCGCCACCTACTGGAGGTTTTACAGAAGAGCAACAAGCCAAAGGTGAGTCTGAAACACAACACTCTGTGACTGACCCTGACACACAACACTCTGTGAGTGACTTTGACACACAACACTCTGTGACTCACCCTGACACACAACACTCTGTGACTGACCCTGACACACAACGCTCTGTGACTGACCCTGACACACAACACTCTGTGACTGACCCTGACACACAACACTCTGTGACTGACCCTGACACACAACACTCTGTGACTGACCCTGACACACAACACTCTGTGACTGACTCTGGAACACAACACTGTGACTGACCCCTGGAGCACTAATAACCATTATGAGTTTGCTGGTATGAACTCAGCTCATGAATGCTGAAATTGTACACAGGCTGAACGGCTAAGAGCTTGCCATTCTTTCAGTGCATTTGACCTGAGATAATTGTTGACTGTTTTCTCTCTTCGCTCAAAGTAAATTGGTGACCCGCACACAGAGGGGTCATGCCAGTTATGTAGCGAGCCACCGAACGGTGACCACAGAGGTCGAATTGATTCTGTTGTTCTGCTCAGTTAAGATCACAGCCAGGAGTAGCATCAGTGTGGGTGCTAAGTGTGGGCATTTTGCTCAGTGTAAATCTTTGGTCAGTGAAAACCGATTCTAATCTGTCTGTCTGTCTGTCTGTTTGTCTCTGTGCTGGTCTGTCTGTCTCTGCCTGTTTGTCTGTTTGTCTGTCTCCACTTGTCTGTCTGTCTGTCCCAGTGGAGGATCATCATGGGGGGCACAAAGTGCATCCCCAAATCGGAGCTGCCGGTGGACGACCCCCCCCAGGCCCCAGGGGACGCCCCCCCCAGCGCCCGCCTGTGGCTGCACCCCAGTGACCTCAGCATGGCCCTGTCCTCCTCCACCCCCCTCTACCCCCCCGGCAAGATCATCCACGTGGTGCACAACCACCCCGCCGAGAGCTGGTGAGGGCGGGGAGAGGAGCGGGGCGAGGGGTGGGGCGGGGGGTGAAGAAGGGCTCAGGGATTTTCCACACTGTGGCACACTGCTGGTCGGCTGTAGGCCACAGAGCTGCTTTGGTTCCAGGGGTCTTTTCTCCCCTCTGCAGCTGTGGTCAGGAGGAGCCCACCTACTCCGCTCTCTGGGGGGATAACAAGGCCTTCGACGAGGTCATCATCTCCCCCGCCATGCTGAACGAGCACCTGCCCCATATGGTGATGGAAGGCCTCAATAAGGTGAGTGTGCGTGTGTGTGTCTGTGTGTGAGATATTTTCTGTGTGTGTGTGAGAGAAAGAGAGTGTGTGTGTGCGTGTGTCATTGCATGTGTGAAAGATAGCGAGTGTGTGTGTCAGTACGTGTGAGATGCGTGCACAGCATGTGTGTGTGTGTGTGTTCATGCATGGGGTGTGTGTGTGTTCATGCATGCACAGCCTATGTGTGTGTGTTCATCCGTGTGCAGAGTGTGTGTGTGTGTGTGTTCATGCGTGCACAGCCTGTGTGTGTGTGTTCATGCGTGCACAGCCTGTGTGTGTGTGTTCATGCGTGCGCAGAGAGTGTGTGTCTGTTCATGCGTGCACAGCCTGTGTGTGTGTGTTCATGCATACGCAGACGTCCTGGGGACATGTCTAGTCGGGAGGCTAACTTTGGTGCTTATGCAAACAGGGAAGCTCTGACTCTTTCATTACAGGAGGATCCATCCTGTCTGTCATATTCTCTACTGTACCAGCAGCTGCTTTCCATCAGCCTTATATTGCATACAGTACCCTGTAGGGGGTGCTGTTTCACGAGTGTTTGAGTAGGAACTATTACAAGTGGTCACAATGGCTGCTTGTCAGTCTGGCCAAATACAATAGGAGTCCAGCGGTACCTTATGTGTGAGCTAGTGCGCACTTGGAAAAAGGGTGAATGTCGATGTGCGTGTTCAAGTGTGTGTGTGTTCATATGTCTGTTTGAGTGACAGTGCCTGCATGTGTGTACGGGTTCCCTTGTGTTTTATTCAACGTATGTCTTTTAGCCGTATTGCTGCTGTATGTGCATGAGAGACGGTGTGTTTGTGTGTTTTAGTCAGTGTGAGTGTATTGATTCTGGTGTTGGTCTGTGTGTTTTAGATTGTGTGTCTGTTAGTTATTGCAACGGTGTGTTTTAGTGTCTTTGTGTAATCAGTACTGATGTGTTTATGCATAAAAGGTGTTTTTAGTTTACATGTTTTAGTGTATTCATTTTTAGTTTGTATTCATATTTGTCCTGTCTCTAACCTTGATCTGGTGGGATTTAGGGTGTCAGTGTGCTAGTGTGTGTGATTTGGTTAGTATGTCTTAGATTTTCTTTTGTTTTTGTTTAGGTATACTTTAGTATATGTGTTTGAGTCACTGTGCTGGTATTTTTTGGTCGGTGTGTTGGTTTTAGTCATTTTGGTGTCATTTTCAGATATACGTTATTAAACAGCATGTTGGTATGTTTTAGTCAATGCATCAGCGTGTTTTAGTACATTTGTATTATTCAGCGTGTTTTAGACGTTCTTTAATGTCATCGTTTACTCTTTATTTTAAATAAGGTATTGGTTCGTTACCGTTTAGACTTTTGAACCATTATCGTTTTAGCACTGGTGTCAGCAAAATCTAAACAATACCCATACTTAGTGTTTTGGTGTGTTTCAGGACATTTGTATTCATCTGTATGTTGGTATGTTTTGGTCAGTGTATTGATATATTTTAATCTGCATGTTTTGTTGTGTTTTAGTCAGTATGTTTAGTGTATTTGTGTTAGTCTGTGCTATTGTGTTTTAGTCAGTATGTTTTAGTGTATTTGTGTTAGTCTGTATGCTGTAGTGTTTTAGTCTGCGTGTTTTAGTGCATTTGTGTTAGTCTGTGTGCTGTAGTGTTTTAGTCAGTATGTTTTAGTGTATTTGTGTTAGTCTGTGTGCTGTTGTGTTTTAGTCAGTGTGTTGGTGTCTCCACAGGTTCTGCAAAGCTGGGCAGCCAATGAGTTTGATACAGAGACAGACCCAGGGGAGATGGAGGATGGGGGTTGCCTGGCCAACTCTAGCCACTTACCCTCCCCAAAAAACCTCCCCTCCACCCCCTCACAGTGCTCTACAGCCTCCTCAAGCCCTTCTGAATCAGACACACTCCCCCTGGCTCCAGCCCTGAACTCTGAATAACTAATACAGTCCCCTCTCTCTCCCAATCAGTTTGGCCCTGAACTCTGAATAACTAATATAGCCCCCTCTCTCTCTCAATCAGTCCAGCCCTGAACTCTGAATAACTAATACAGCCCCCTCTCTCTTGCAATCACTATGGCCCTGAATTCTGAATAACTAATACGGCCCCCTCTCTCCCAATCAGTCCAGCCCTGAACTCTGAATATCTAATACAGCACCCTCTCCCTCCCAATCGGTATGGCCCTGACCTCTGAATACCTAATACAGATCTCTTTCTCTCCCAGTCAGGTGATCTCTCTACTGCCTCTCTCTTCTTTTTTCCTCCCTTCTTTTCTCCTCATAGGTAACTCAACTGAGATGTTTGTGAAACTCTTGTCCTTATCTTTATATTTGAATCATTTGCAAAATGATTGAAATGGTCAAAATCCAATCATTCAAATGGTCAAAATCCAACAATTTGATAATTGTTTAATTTGCGTCTAATCCTTATATCCACAGCTGAAACTGTTCCTGTTTGCTGCAAATCTGTGGCTTGAAATGCCTGTTCACAAAAACAGGACCAGTTTCAGACCACATATTGGCATACTTAGGAGACTTGTATAGTTGCAAGTACAGCCTAGTCAGTACTCACTGATACAGTACTGCCAAACACTGTTATGTACAGGTCAGCGGTAACCAAGGCCACTGAAGCCTTGGAACTGTCACCACCTTGTCTTTTCCTTGCATTACCTATTTGGCTGAGCTTCCTATGGGATCCTATATGGTCTGTGACACTCATATTTCCCATCATGATCTTACGCTATAAAGTCTGTGACTTCCACATTTCCACATAATCCAGATGTTTGGGGTCTGTTATTATCACAAAGTTCCCTCGTAATCCCAGTGTTTGGGGTCTGTGATTATCACAAAGCTCCCTCCTAATCCCAGTGTTTGGGGTCTGTGATTATCACAAAGTTCCATAATAATCCCAGTGTTTGGTGTCTGTGATTTTCACAAAGCTCCCTCCTAATCCCAGTGTTTGGGGTCTGTGATTATCACGGAGTTCCATAATAATCCCAGTGTTTGGGATCTATGATTATCACGAAGTTCTATAATCCCAGTGTGCGGGGACTGCATGCTGTTCTGTCCTTCACAGTCATTCCGTGCCTTCCACAGCTGCTGCTGAACACTTCTTGCTGGAGATTATGAATGCATGGAATCATGGGATTAACACAGATTACATTGCATTGATATGAATCAGGTACTCATTAGCTTTAGCGTATATTATAAGGAAATCTATTGTATGAAATGTGCTTTCCTCTTTCGAATGGCTCAGGTTTCCTCTCTCTGTAGACTGAGGCTAACTTCAGAACCCTGGTTTATTCACTCAACGGGCACGGCCACTGTACAAACACATGATCTCAAAATGATGAGAACTGTTGAGCAAGCCAGCAATCCCATGGTACATTGCTCTGGCGTGTTTGTAAGCAAAGGCCGCTGCCATTTTAACCGTGAATAACCAAAAAAAAGAAGCTAGCAAATTGAACTGGGAACCAGGGGAGATCCTCAATTTACCGTTTTCAACATTTTGATGGTTTTTCCCTGGAGGCGTTTCCCTTTAAACGCACCTCGACACTCCCTCTCTCCATCTGCACGGAGGGAGGCGAAGCTATTAGCGCTCATTTTAACGAACTAACAGCCCTCCACCCCAAACCCAGTCACTCGTGTGTCACTTGCATCTTACCGCCAGCATGGAGTCATCGTTTAACCAACGTGAAAACATTTCATTATCAAGGTTCTGCACGTTCATTCCACTGTGTTATGAAAACTGTTTACAGTAGCCTTAATTATTTTGTGCCTTTGTGTCATTTGTCTTTGTACTCCTGAATTAAAAGTCATTTTCATGCGTTGAGGTGTGAGTGCTGTAATTCTTGGGCCTACTTGTGCATTTCCTGTCCTCATGTCGATGTATCTGTGTCTATAACTGGGGTCCCCGTCACTGGTCCCGGACAACTGTGGAATATTTTTATTTTTTTTCCACCGTTTCTCTGAACTGACCCTGTGTAATCGCTTTTTTTCTTACATGTTTGTTAATCCACAAGTTAACAATTAATAATCGCTTTATTTCAAATTTATAAGCAGGATATTAATAGTATTAAAAGTATAGTGTTTTTTTTTCTTCTAAAAGCAAGAGCGGGAGTTCCAGCATGCCTTGCCTGTTTTGCATGGACATTCACTTCAAGGTCACGTCTGATTGGCTGCCCAGTAAGCGGTCACACTGCTGATTGGTTGAAATATGAATGGCAAGTTACTTAACGTAACTTGCTTTCTTTTTTAATGCATGTGAGTATGATCGCCTTGAAGTCCTAATGTTGAGGGCAGTGTAAGAACTTGCTTTCAACATAGAAAAAAATGAATGGAAAATCTCATCTGAATGGAAAAGGCTTGATATAGTTTCATAATTCAGTCAGAACGCTTGCTCAGTGAACTCACTTTGCCTGTTTTCCCGGGTCTCAATCGGTTTCTGATTTACAAGTTAAGACTAAAACCCAAAACTGCTGCTCTCTGGGACCAGGGTTGGCGGACGCTCTTCTTTTGCATGTACCCATGTCACTCATTGGTCTGAATCTGTGTGTCGCTATGTTGTGTCAGTTGGTCAGTAAAATCACATGCTTGTCTACATATCTGCCAGTTGGTGTGTTCAATTACATCTGTTATTTGGTTACTAGTCAGTCTGGTTATTTTTCCTGTCCATTCAGTGTCTCTGATGTTTGGGACAGCGGATTTTATACCTATTCATATACAGTACAGTCCAAAAAAATTAGGCCACCTGTGGTTTATTTTTTAATTTTACTTTAGGTAGAGAAGAATTCAATTAATATCTGCCCATATATTTATTAACAAACCAAAGTACAAACCCTTTCTTTCAATTTCTATCTGCAATAACACAAAAGGGCACTTTTACTTAAAAATAATATTGGACTGGACTTTCCTTGAAATAGTCTCCATTGACTTTAATTAAAATTAAATTATTTGTTGACAGTCTGTCCAGTCATTTTGCTAAATGGGAGGTAGGATGGAGATGAAGGGGTAATTAAATAGAGTAAAATCGTACCTATCTTAAGTTTTTTCAAACCCCTGGTAGTTTAATAGTGTAAGCCATTAGCCCATAGTGAAATAGGCACTAAAGTTGCAAGAAACATGGCAAAGGAGGAGTTAGGCTTAGATATGTGGGGCCAAGTAAACATTTCGACAAAAAAGTTATTCCCCATGAGAACCTCCAGGTGCAGTGTTCAGTACACACTCAGAAGGGTCCAGCTGGTGGGCAGTAATGTTAACAGGAGAAGACCAGGAAGATCAAGAGGCAGTCGACAAATAGGAAAAGGCAGATGCACCTCCCATTTGCAAAATCAATGGACAGACCTTCTTTTCATTAATTTCCATCATGCGTGTCTAACACTTGTACAGTAGTTCACATTACACCAACGCCTCTCCGTCAGAAAACGTGCCAGCGTAGCTCATTCCAGTACAGTTTGGTTGCTCTGTTAGAGCCTCGGTGAGTAGAGCCATTCCTTATCCGTGACCGACCGCCCACTGCGTTGCGATCGCTTGCCGGACGCTCTTATCCCGAGGAGATGTACATTTGTGGAGAGCGGGGAAACCGCCCAGCCACTGCGGTGCTGGCAAAAGGGTCCGTTGGGAACTTGTGTTTTATCCCGGCCGATACCACCGCTTGGTTAAACACTCTATTCTGATTGGTAGAGAGAGTGTTGATTGTTTTTGCTGTGACGTAACAGTGAAATGGTGTAAATCACAGCCATGGAGTAGCTCCAGCAAAAAACAGGCCTTATTGCCATTCCAAATGTATAC
The DNA here is from genome assembly GCF_013347855.1 of Anguilla anguilla. NCBI lineage: Eukaryota > Metazoa > Chordata > Actinopteri > Anguilliformes > Anguillidae > Anguilla > Anguilla anguilla. The sequence goes on from NC_049216.1 coordinate 8,366,964, forward strand.
GCAAGCCAGTTCAATGTTCTGTTGAATTGGCTGAATGTTCTATTTATTGGAAAAAATAATTGGAAAAACTGTAACAATTTAACAACTTCAGCAATTTCTTTAATTTGTATCTGAGTATAATGGTACACTATATGACTAAAAGCATCTGGACACCCCTTGGTCTGGGGCTGTTTTTCACGGTTTGACTGAACCCCTTAGTTCCAGTGAAAGAAAATCTTAATGCTATCACATGCGGTCACATTGACGATTCTATGCTTTCCCAACAGTTTGGGGAAGGCCCTTTTCTGTTTGCTCCTTTGGTTTGCACAGACTATTTGTCGCTTTGGATAAAAAGCCTCTGCTGAATAAAATGTAAAGCATAACCTGGTCAGACTCTTAGTACTGTAAGGTTAACCTGGTCAGGTTCATAGTACTGTAAGGTTAACCTGGTCAGGCTCATAGTACTGTAAGGTTAACCTGGTCAGGCTCATAGTACTGTAAGGTTAACCTGGTCAGGCTCATAGTACTGTAAGGTTAACCTGGTCAGGTTCATAGTACTGTAAGGTTAACCTGGTCAGGCTCATAGTACTGTAAGGTTAACCTGGTCAGGCTCATAGTACTGTAAGGTTAACCTGGTCAGACTCATAGTACTGTAAGGTTAACCTGGTCAGTCTCACAGTACTGTAAGGTTAACCTGGTCAGTCTCACAATACTGTAAGATTAACCTGGTCAGGCTCATAGTACTGTAAGGGCAGCCTGGTCAGGCTCATAGTGCTGTAATGTTAACCTGGTCAAGCTCATAGTGCTATAGGTTCATAAGTCATTATACCTTATTAGGTATACCTAAGAATGAAATTATAACAATCCCTGTCTCTCCACATCAGCTGATGTGTGGTTGTTCATTTGGTGCAAAGTCACTGTCCTGTATCACTGCATCAGGTGGTATTGCACATTGCTGGTGAGTTTTCCTCCTTCACTGTAAAACACTTTAAGATCCTGAGATGGAAACTCATGAATTATGCAATCAAACCCATAAAAATGGTTTTGGCTGGTTATAATTAATGAAAAGACTACTTCATGGAACGTGAGCACCATCTACTTATTTGAGCCAGCCAAAAGGCTTTCTTTTACTTCATGGCAAGGGATTTTAGCACATAACAGCTCCACCTGTTTTGCAGTTCATAAAACTCCATAACTGTTACTAGGCAGAACCGATTCAAAATGAACACTGCCCCAAAGAATATTCCAACTGAATCATGCATTGCACAGACCTAGCTGCCCGCCTGGAAACAGGAAACTGTAAACAACCACGGATATCAGTCACACACAAAGTTAAGACTATGGGTGGGTGGGTGGGTGGGGGGGGGGGGGGGGGGGGGGGGGTGGTGTAATGAAGCATAGCAAGGAGTTATACGCCAAGTAATAAGGCCTGCCAATGGATGGGAAGATGGCAAGATGCCAGGGGGCAAATTAAAATGAAAGTGAATTATTTCGTAGCGTAGAAACTGACATTCATTTTTGGACTTGGAAAGCCATTGGGTGTGGATGCGTTCACTACTGCTCAGCACTTCACTGTGTGATCAATTGCTTTAATCGAATAACTCCCCCCCCCACCTGGTTTCTTGGGCCAAAGTCCATCGATGATTTAAAGGCGAAGGCAAAAACCAGCAGACTCTTTGACTCCGAGAGGAGAAGTGCATCGCTCTATCGTGGACGATGGCGAGCAGATATCGCGCACCTGAGTTCCGCCTGACGAGGAGCCGCCGGCCTCGGTCGCGCCTGGCAAAGCGGGTGCCATGGAAACGGCTGAGCCGGCCAGGTTTAGTGTGTCAGGCGGCTGGACGAGCAAAGTTGTCACATTAAAAGTCCTCTCTCGGTCCCGCTTGCTGAAGTCGTTTTTATATTACGGCTGTTAACTTCTGGTTGCGTCAGTTTTATACAGGTAAACCATCTTTGCACATTATTTTCCGGACCTTTTTAATTGTGATTTCCATTGTTACCTTGTTTTCGCCCAAACATGAATATAAATGAGGACTGGTTGTTATTTGTGACTTTGACCCATTTTGAGCAGGTTGCCAATAACACGGCACTTCCTTCCGCATGTTATGGTTGCTACAGACACACAATCCTTTATTATGTCCAATCACATTCCTTAAATAACCATTACAACACATGACCAGGCATACCACACACCCAGAGAGATTAAAATAGCCAATGAATGCGGGTAGCATGTTAAATATTGCACACTGCATGTTCCGACCTCCAAGGAGGAATGGCCATGTCTCACCGCTCACCAGTGACCCCTGCTGGTCGGCCTGGTGGCAGCAGCATGCTCCCTCGAGCAGCGCATGAGGTGGCGGTTCTGCCAGCAGACAGCAGGTGCATGTCTGCTCTCTCCTGAATGTATAGCGGCGGTTTCAGCCATTAGTGAGAATGCAGGTGCTGAATATGACTCCTCATTCAAAACTGAGGGGAGAAAAAGCATGACATAAAAGGGCAGAAGTTGGTGGGAATATTTCAAATCAGACTGGCCCTGGTTGTGCACCCTTACTATTAGCCAGAAGGCTCCAGTGTAAGGAAATCTCTTACCCAGGGGTCCCCAGCCCCGGTCCCAAAGAGCTGCAGTATCTGCTAGGGTCCCCAGCCCCGGTCCCAGAGAGCCGTTGGGTCTGCAGTGGGGGACCCCTGGCCTAAACTTTAAAATGCTCTTGGTTTCAGAATTTAAATGCTTATTTATTGCTTTGAGGACCAATACCAACCAAAAGCTTTAATTTAGGACCTTTCCTCCCTTCTTGGTCGTCCTCCATTTACTTCCAATGTCTTTCTTTCTTTTTACTCAGCCATTTATCCTCGTCTTTCTCCCTCTCTCAGGACGTCGTCTAGCTCGTCTTCCTCTCCCGCAGATTGATTTTCTTTGACGCTGTACTGATGTTTTCGGCGCTCGCTGAACCTGTCGACTTTTTCTCGTGCCGAAAACGAAACGGAGGTTGATTTCTGTTTCCGCCGCTGTTTGATTACGCCTCTTCCGTCTCGATCTTCTCCTCCATCTTTCCCCGGCCTGCTCGTTCGTCTCATCCGGTCTCCGCGCCATCCCGTCTCCGCGATTCTGTCCTCAGCGTAGTGACTCCGCCTTTTTCTTTTTTTTGCGGCCCGGAAAGGTTCTAGAGAACTACAACAAGGGGAAGACGGCCTTGCTGTCGGCCGCCAAGATCATGGTGAGCCCCACGGAGGTGGACCTGGCCCCCGACTCCTTCTTCCTGGGACCCCCGAATCCAAACCTGCGCAGGAACAGCAGTGTCCGGTAGGTGCTGCGGGAGGGGGAGGCTCTGTGGTAGTCAAAATCTGCTTGTCTGTCTGCAGTTCGACATCCAAACGACGAGCCTCGTTCCCAAAATACGCGTGCGATCATATTTGATCGTGAACTGCGTGTAAGAACGTTTCCAAGACCATTTCGAAATTCATCATATTTTCCTTATCTCTATTTGTTTGCTTAGATTTAAAAATGTTTAGTTCAAAGCATGCAAAATAGTATTCATGAATTCAGAAAACTTACATTTCATCATTAGAAAAAACTTAAAACTCAAAACAACTAATGAATTTTAGTTAGCATAACGACATAAAAAATCTAACTTTCGCTCTAAAAACTAAAAAAAAAAACGTTTTATGTCAACATGATTTTAGAGGAAAAAATTATATTCTGCATTTAGTTAACTAGATATAATAAGCACAATAATAAGCATAATCATTTTTCAGTTCTACTTTGAACTAGCTAGCTAGCAAGGTATGGTTTCCTTTATTCAAATTACAGTAATGATAACTGGCAAATCAGTGAAACTGGTTGCCCCAAAAAATGCGATGCTGTCCGCGACACAAATCTATCGCAGAGCATGACCTGCTGAGCTCACGCCGGTCACATGGTTATTTACTGTGGATTAAAAAAAGAATTGCCAACCCACGCGCTCAAAGAGGTTTTTAACAAACTAGGCTATATAACAAATAAATGGTGCGTTGGCTTCTCACAGATAATCGTAGAAAGGAAAGACGGGAGCCCGAACTCTTAATGAATAGATATAGATTATGACTGTCTACGCAAAAAAATCATTTTCATTTTTATTCCTGTTTGGACAAAGAGACAGACATGTTTCGGCCTAAGCCGTGAGGACGAAAATGAAAATGAAATGAAAATGATTTTGTTGCGTAGACATTCATAATCTATATCTATTCATTAAGAGTGCGCGCTCCCGTCTTTCCTTTCTATTTACTGTGGATTGTAATTCTGCTCCCCTCCCTCTCTTTTTCCCCCGGTCCCACCGTGTTCCTCTGTTTTGTGGCCTGGCCGTCCCACCTCGCCACGTCCACCCCTGCCCTTGCCTGTGTACTCATGCCCGCTTTTTTGTGAATTCCTCAACCTCTATTCCTTCCTCCTCTTTGCTTCCTCTTTCTTATCCTCCCGTTCTTATTGTCCTCTTTTCTTCTCTTCCTTCTCCGTCTTTTCCTCTGCTGCTTGGATTGTTCTTTTCACAATATCGTCTGACTTTCTCTCCTTCCTGTCTCCTGTTCATCTGTGTCGTTCGACGCTACATCCTATCATGCAACACCCATATTCGCCACCCTATGGCACTCTGCATACTCTCTCTCTCTCTCTCTCTCTCTCTCTCTCTCCCATTCGCTTCTTGGTCCATCTCACCACTCTTATCCTTCTGTTTCTGGCTCTCCCCTCGCTCCCTCCCCTCCCTCCCTCCCTCCCTCTCTCTCTCTCTCTCTCTCTCTCTCTCCCTCCCATCCTTCCCTCCCTCCCTCCCTCTCTCTCTCTCTCTCTCTCCCTCCCCTCCTTCCCTCCCTCCCTCCCTCTCTCTCTCTCCCCTCTCTCCCTCCCCTCCTTCCATCCCTCTCTCCCTCTCTCCCTCCCCAGGTCCTGCGTGCCCTCTGAGTTGTCTCTGGAAGGCTTCTCGGAGTGCGGTCCTCCCGGGGGGGTGCGTGGGCACCTCACGGTGGGGCACTGGGGGGGTCTGAAAGCGCCCCTGGCCGCGACGGAGAGCCTGTCGGACGCCGAGTCCCTGTACAGCGTGGACATCCCGCGAGGCTCCCTCAGCCCCGCCTTCCCCCGCCACGCCCTGACGCTCAAAAACTCCTCGGGCTCCGCCCCCGGCCGCGGGCCCAGATACCCCCACCACCTGTCCCCCTCCATGGCGAAATACCCCTTCTACATCTCCGCCCCAGCCCCCTGCTACCCTCTCCACCTCTCCCCTCCAACGCCCCCCAGATACCCCCACCACCTCTTCCCTCCCGCCCCCAGCTACCCTTTCCATCTCTCCCCTCCCACGCCCCCTAAATACCACCACCTCCCCTCGGCTAAGCCCTGCCCGGGTCCGCGGCCTCAGACTGTCATAGGCTCGGGCCTCCACCAGGTGGCGCCAAACCCGTACACGGACTTCCTCTCCACGGGCTGCAGGGACTTCTCCCGGACCCTGGCCCTGCCGAGCTTGCACTGCTCCCCCACGGGGCCCGCTCACCCCCGGGCCGGCCCCCAGAACCAGGAGGCCTCAGAGGAGGAGGAGGAGGGCGGTGCGACGAGGCAGGGCGGAGAACCCGAGCCCAGCGCGGAAACGGAACCGGCGTCTTCGCTGCCCGACAGCGCCCCCTGCCAGACCGTGCTGGAGTTTTCCCAGCTCCTGGACAACCTGTTCCGGCTGGACGGCAGCGACCGGCCCACGCTGGGCTTCTCCGACGAGGAGTCCGAGTCGGGGCGCGGCTCGTACGACCTGGAGGAGGGGCTGGACGAGGGGCCCCGGACGGGACGGGGCCGGGCCCCGAAACCCGACCAGTCCTCCAGCCTGTCGCTCTCGTCCTCCTTCCCGCTCTCCTCGTCGGGGGAGCTGAATGACCTTTCGCCCTCGGACGGGAGCCTCCCCCTGCAGTCCGCTGCCCTCTACACCGGAGAAAGCGTGCTCTCCTCCCTCGTCTGACACAGCTGGCTGTCCCCCCTGTGTACTGCAGCTCTCTCTGTCCCTCTCTCATTCCCTAACACTCTCTCTGTCCTTCTCTCATTCTCTAACTCTCTCTCTGTCCTTCTCTCATTCTCTAACTCTCTCTCTGTCTCTCTCTCATTCTCTAACTCTCTCTCTGTCCCTCTCTCATTCTCTAACTCTCTCTCTGTCCCTCTCTCATTCCCTAACACTCTCTCTGTCCCTCTCTCATTCTCTAACTCTCTCTCTGTCCCTCTCTCATTCTCTAACTCTCTCTCTGTCCCTCTCTCATTCTCTAACTCTCTCTCTGTCCCTCTCTCATTCTCTAACACTCTCTCTGTCCCTCTCTCATTCTCTAACTCTCTCTCTGTCCCTCTCTCATTCTCTAACTCTCTCTCTGTCCCTCTCTCATTCTCTAACACTCTCTCTGTCCCTCTCTCATTCTCTAACTCTCTGTCTGTCCCTCTCATTCTCTAACACTTCTCTACTCTTTGTTCTCTCTCTTCATCTCTTTCACTCTATCACTGCCTCACTTTCACCTTCTTTCTCCCTCTTGCTCTCTCTGTTACACTTCTCCACTCTTTTTCTCCTTCATCTTCTCTCTCCTCATCTCTTTCACTCCGGCACTTTGTCTCACTTTTTTCCCCCGCTCTCTTTCTCTCTCTGTACTGAACGGGGTCAGAAAATGGCTGACTGTCCGGGCCTATGAAGCCAGGTGATCAGTTACACGGGTACAGTGCCTAATGAGTGAATAAACACTTGCATGGAAACGTTCGTTTTTTTAAGCGTTATTGTTATGAACGGTATACCCGACCAGGCGATGTCTGCCAGGCTGGGTTTTTCACCGCCCCCCCTCCCCCCACCCAACCCCCCCTCAGTAGTCTGCGCACGCTGCTACGGGATTGCTGCGTCCCTGTCGCGGTACTTACATCATGCTACGCTACGTTAATAACACTTTCTACGACGCGTTATAGACATGTTCATAATGAAGCTGTTAAGAGTTATAAACTATGCTAAAGATGCTAACGGAAGAAAGATGCATCGGCTAGCATTTGAATTGGAGCCTGCATCGGTTGGGGTAGTTTGAATACAGCACTCCTTCATTGAACCATTAAAATATTTTTAAAAAGGTGTTAAAATTCTTGAAGTCATTACAGTTATAGTTTAAAATTGTGAATATTAATATACGACATTAATTATGTGTATTTATAACCGAATATAATGAATAAAATCTGCATTATAACTGATTATGAATGTATTTATAAAGGAATATAGATACAGGCTTCATAGAAAGTGTTACCTTAACCCTTATCACTTTCCAAGTAGGTTTGGCTCATAGGCACGCTGGGTAATACCTGTGAACCAAAGGGGAAAATGTAACACGCTCATGCTGTCTTTTCTGGCCATTTTGAATTCTGTTTATTAGGTGCAAATGTTTTGACTGACAAACCTTCACCAGAGCCTTAGATAGAAGGCAAGCTGGTTCCTGTATCTGTGTCCCTATTGCCACTTGTCTTAAACTATCATTTCATACACATGATTATCTATAATTCAGTATGACATAATGCAGGCTAAAAAAAAAGAATTCATGGATAAGGATTTTTATGGTGTGGCGAGGTATGAAATTGAGCACATATTGAAATATCTTTGCATGACTGCATGCCGTGATATACAGGAAATTGGTTTATATTGTCTGGTTTATCAGAATACACTAATGTCACTTTGAAGAATAAAGAACTGCTACAGTAATATATAGATATACAAGAGGTGTAAATATTACTGTACATGATGTTTGAAATGTCATGTTTTTATTGAATGTATTCAAGAGTCGTTTAATACTCAAAAACAAATGGCAAAATAATAGAAAAATCATTATGGATACTTTTAAAAAGTTATGTACTCTTTAATTTGACAATTACACTCCTTAAACTATGAATGGGGGTTAGTGGGCTTTTTAAAGTAATGAAACTTATATTTATAAGTGATATGTTTTGTTTGTTTAAAAAAAAAAGCAATACCCAAAGATTGATTATCCAGGTCCAGTCAACGTCAAATATTCATTTTGTTCTTTTGTTGCTGAATTAATTTTGAATCTGAATTTTGAATCTTTTCCATAAGGCTTTTTCTAAAGATTAGGAAATATTTTAGCAATGATGGGGGTAGACCAACGTCGCTATATATGCTCTGGTGAAGATTTTTCAAAGGAACTTTAGCACTTAGTAAAAATGGTAAGAATCGAAAGCAAATCTGTTACATTTTTGCTTTGATTAGCTGATAACAGTCTGTTGACGTGTCAGAAGGTTATTTCAATAAGCAAAAAAATAACTGCTTTTATTGCTTTGCTTGACGGGCGCGCATAAAAAGTGACTTACACTTACACCCTTTACATGTTCTAATGATTGTTGTAAGCCTCGGTCCTTTACCCAGGCACAACACTGTCGTCTCTAATCAGTGGACAGGAAAAGCCTTACCTAGCCAGTCATTCTCATTCACGAATCAAACACTAATGCTAATCACAACCACACGCAAAGGAGAGAGTCGGACACTTCCTCTCCTCTGATTGGGTGGAATAGATAGGCATTATGGAAGATGTAGTGAACTCTGCGATGTCACTCATTTGACTTTTTTTTTTTTTTCAAGTTGCATGAATTCAAATGGTAACTGAGTGAATCTATGAATTTTCTAGGGGTTGATTTACCCTCTCATTCATCAGTAGCATTTGCCAGACTTAATCTTTTACTGAAATTGCGTTATGTTTTAGTGCTGCGTTAGTACACAAGTGATTGGTGGTCAGTGACCCATACTTCCTCAGGTACATGGTGACACGATGATGACAGACCCATAAAGAAAGGGTGACTTGGTTCCAAAACCAGTTGAAGTTTCATACTGACATTAATACTTAATTTTTATTTATTTATTTTGGTGATTGCAGATTTTTCTTAAAATGTTCTCATGCATGACTCTATCTGGAATGGTTGTTTTGCGACTGTCCTCTGTGCATTTGCTATTATCATTGCTTTGTTGTGTGCACAGTTTTCAATATTTCAAAATCAATGCCTTCAAAAAAAGATTTGTGTAATAAACGTTGCACATATCTACCATGGCCCTTTAAAATGCATATTGCCAAATGTATTTATGAAATGCATTTATGAACACAAATTATTGTGTGTGTGTGTGTGTCTGTGTGTATGGCGAGTAAAAGACAGAGAGAAATGTTACTGTTGGCACAAAACAAAAGGCTTGCGAATTAAGGCTACTGTGCAGCAGCCAAGCTCCATTTTGGCTCTCACCCTGAAAAAGGATAACAGCAATGACACGCTGTGTTATATAAAGCAAACTCTGCTTTTATTAAGCTCATGACGAGCTGGAACTGGCAGCAAAGCATCCTGAATGAATACTGCAATGGCTGCTGGGAAGCCAAAAGCAGACCCGCACGTCCCACTGCTGGCACCCAGAGCATCAGCTGAAAAGTTACACCCCCTGGGACCACGCTGTCACTGTAAAAATGTCAGCGAATTTTACGGTAAAGTCTGTAAGATAGCGAAAATAGCCGAAATGTAAATAAACGCATTATTATTGACGGTGAAACATCGTAACATGGTTTATATGTGTTAGATGCGCCCTGTTGCCGCATGCTTAACATATTGTTACCATTATTTATAGGGTACGTGAGTTCCTATATAGTTCTAACAACCCAATTGCCAGTAATTCTCCGTAAAATATATCTTTTTTTACAGTGCAGATGATTCTGTCATCTTTAACCCCAACAAGTTCATTTTCAGAGCTTTTGGAAAGAGAGCAAAAACAATTCTCTGTGTTACTGCAATTTGAAGAAATGGCTAAGAGGCATGAATGTGGATTTGAATGCTTATGAAAATGTTTAATCATTCATGAATGCATATTTATATTTTTAATGAGTGTTATTAATTGTATTAATATGCTTATCATCAATGGGTTTTAAAAAAATGGGTTTAAAGGAGGGAGAATTTGTATTCAGCCTGCCTAAAAACACTTGTCCCCTGAAAAGACAATGGAAAAGGGAAGTGTGTCTTAAGTAGCAAAAGTACCGGGAAACGACATGGTGATCTGTCAAGCAAATCTGAATATTGCTGTTAAATTTCTGTTTTTTTTTTTTTTTTTTTTTGGGGTCTTATTTTGAAGAATCACGGTCGACAGAAGGCGTGGTTACACACTGACCACTGCCTGTGCTTCCTGTGTGACTGTGAGTATCGCCCTGGTACTTTCCCCAAAACAACCTTTTTTGCATAACTGTCAGCATTATATAAATTATCCTGACAAGCCTTGTGTTCAGTTATTGTAGTCTAACCAACCAAAACCCCATTTGGAACAATCTAGAAAATCCTGAATGTGTTATATTTATCAGGTATTATGGTAAATACATATAGAGGTTAAGGCAAAGATTTTGAAGTTGATCATGTGTCTGAATGTGTACCTGAATTGCATTTCCCTTGCTTCCTTTTTACCAGAGATTGAGAATGTATCTCACCCCCCCAACCACCCCCCCCCCCCAACTTCCCTGCCTGAAAATGAATAAAGCAAACCCAATTTCATACAAAACATTTTTAAAAATAAAAAGCATACTTTGTTTCCTTATTTACTCTCATTTAATTTCTGCACTCATTGTACAGTGGAGTGGTGATATTAGTGTTATTAACAGCTTGAAGCATTTATTTAAGTATATAGCTTCTATAGTATATATTTCTTAAGTAAATACAGTCCCCTCCAAAAGTATTGGAACAGCAAGGCCAATTCCTTTGTTTTTGCAGTACACTGAATACATTTGGGGTTGAGATAAAAAGATGAACATGAGATAAGAGTTCAGAATTTCAGCTTTTATTTCCTGGTATTTACACCTAGATGTGTTAAACTACTTAGAACATAGCACCTTTGGTATGTATCAGACCACCCAATTTTTAGGTGAGAAAAAGTATTGGAACAAAGAGTATTTAAGTAAATGAAAGCAAATAACATTTAATATTTGGTAGCATATCTCTTGCTTGCAATAACTGCATCAAGCCTGCAACCCATTGACATCACCAAACTGTTGCATTCTTCTTTTGTGATGCTTTTCCAGGCTTTTACTGCAGCCTAGTTTCAGTTGTTGTTTGTTTGGGGGGGGGGGGGGGTTCCCTTCAATCTCCTCTTCAGGAGGTGAAATGCATGCTCAATTGGGTTAAGGTCTGGTGATTGACTTGGCCAGTCTAAAACCTTCCACTTTTTCTCCCTAATGAAATCCTTTGTTGTGTTGGCAGTGTGTTTTGTGTTTTGTCTTGCTGCATGATGAAGTTCCTCCCAATTAGTTTGGACGCATTTCTCCGTAAGTTGGCAGACAGAATGTTTTTGTAGACTTCTGAATTCATCCTGCTGCTACCATCATGAGTTACATCATCAATAAAGATTAGTGAGCCCACTCCAGAAGCAGCCATGCAAGCCCAAGCCATGACACTTCCTCCACCGTGCTTCACAGATGAGCTTATATGTTTTGGATCATGAGCAAATCCCTTCTTTCTCCACACTTTGGCCTTTCCATCACTTTGGTAGAGGTTAATCTTGGTCTCATCAGTCCATAAAACTTTGTTCCAGAACTTTTGTGGCTCATCTCTGTACTTCTTTGCAAATTGTAATCTCGCTTCCGATTCTTACTACTGATGAGTGGTTTGCGTCTTGTGGTATAGCCTCTATATTGCTGCTCTCTAAGTCTTCTTCGAACAGTTGATTGAGATACCTTCACCCCTGTCCTGTGGAGATTGTTTGTGATGTCACTGACTGATGTTTTGAGGTTTTTCTTCACAGCTTTCACAATGTTTCTGTCATCAACTGCTGTTGTTTTCCTTGGTCGACCTGTTTGATATCTGTTGCTCAGTACGCCAGTGGTTTCTTTCTTTTTCAGGACATTCCAGGTTGTCGTACAAGCTATCTCCAATGCTTGTGCAATGGCTCTGATCGATTTTCCCTCTTTTCTAAGCTTGCTTTTCTCCCAAAGACAGCTGTCTGGTCTTCATGTTAGTTTATCTTTTATAACACAAATGCAGTTTTCGCAGGCAAAACCCAAGGCTAAAACCAAGAGCAGACTTTCAGAACTATTTATTGTTTAACCAATCAATCTAACAGGACACATCTGGGAAACAAGAAACACCTGTCAGTCACATGTTCCAATATTTTGCTCACCTAAAAATTGGGTTGTCTGATACAAAAGGTGATATGTTCTAAGTTGTTTAACAAATCTAGATAAAAATACCAGGAAATAAATGCTGAAATTTGGATCTGTCATCTCATGTACATCTTTTGACCTCAAACTCAATTGTCTTCAGTGTATAGCAAAAACAAAGGAATTGAACTTGCTGTTCCAATAGTTTTGGAGGGGACTGTACTTTTAGTTTATGCCATCTGCAATGCACCTACAATTTGACTTTACTTCATAGATATAGTACATTTTTCGGGAGGTGTTCTGTATTTTGGAATAAAATACACGCTAGTGTATACTGGCATCCTTGATCATAGCAAAGCTACACCAGATGATAACTTTAATGGCTGGTTAAGATAGTAAATATGAATTATATGCATATCCCAGGACAGTCCCTGAATATCACCTCTCACCCCACAGTCCCAAACTCTGCTCCCAGTGTCCCAAAAGTCTGGGTTTAACTGGTAGCTCAGCGATAAGTTCATCAGTTTAATCAGCCGTTAGCTCGCCTCACCTGGTTTCTTCGGTTTGAACGAGTTTTTTGATTTTTAGGGCAAAAACAAAATCCAGCCAACCCTGCATCTCCCCAGGGCCAGGGCAGAGATCTACTCCATTACTAACATTACTGTTGTCATCAGGGATAACCTTTACTCTACATGGCCTTTATGATAACATTACTGCTGTCATCAGGGGTAACCTTTACTGTACATGGCCTTTATGATAACATTACTGCTGTCATCAGGGGTAACCTTTACTGTACATGGCCCGTATGATGACATTACTGCTGTCATCAGGGGAAACCTTTACTCTACATGGCCCTTATGATAACATTACTGCTGTCATCAGGGGTAACCTTTACTCTAAATGGCCCTTATGATAACATTACTGCTGTCATCAGGTGTAACCTTCACTCTACATGGCCCTTATGATAACATTACTATTGTCATCAGGGGTAACCTTTAGTCTACATGGCCCTTATGATAGGCTTACTGCCATCATCCCCTCTACTTCTGAGCCAACCTTTTCCAAAAGGAACCCCAGTATCCCACAATCCCCATGCTTTGCAGCTGTAAGGATTCTTTTGAGGGTAGCCATCAAGCTCACCCTTGCCTTAAGTCTCTGAAATGATTTTGTTAGTGCGGTCACTCAAGGCAAACTTTGCAAACGGCCACTGACACCTTTGTGCTCAATCTGATGCTTTCCAAAGTTGCATCTTATGATGCATCTTAAAATCTCGAAGCGCAAATCACTTCTTTATTTTACCGTTTTATGTGGACTAAGCCTTTGGACAGGGGCCAAATCTTTCAGCAGACGATGAAGGCACTTCCTTTACGAGCAGTTCTGAGAAAAAATACAGTCCGACAAACAGCACAATCATTTTGTTTTTATTGGACAACAATCTGTGTCAAGGAAATGCCACTTTTTAGTGTATTTGTTTTTATTCACATGGTAAACAACAACACGACAATTGCAGAATTTTTCTTTAAATTTATGTTTCAGATACACACACTTATTCACAAACCCCCTCTGCTGTGTACAAACACACGCACGTATACACACTTGAAATAGAAGGAGAGAGAGAGGGGTGGAGGGTGAGATGGGGTGTTTTTGTTTGTTTGTTTTTTTTTAAGTGCTTTGAAGCACAACTCCTCTTGGAGGAACAGAACAAAGGCTCCGCATAAAGAATGTTTCCCAGGTTCAGATTGGGATTGGGATTGGGATTAGGATTGGGGGTGGGGGTTGTGGGGAGGATCAGAATGATCCGGACTTGTGTGCGTGCATTAGTGCGCTTCGCGGGAGACGTGTAGTGGGCGCATTCAGGCACCACGCTGTCAGTCTTGCATTACGTGTGACTTGCTAACCCTGCTAACGTGCTAACCCGCTAACGTGCTAACCCGACATCGCTGTGAGGCAGCGGAGACAGAGAGCTGCAGTTCAGGAGCGACAGGTAAAACCTCTATCTAATCTAATAAAACTAACTAATCGACTAGCTAAACTAACTAATCTCACTTACCTAACTAAACTTACATTGGTCTTAATATTTGAAGTTACATTCTCTGATCAAGTGTTATTTGGAAATAAGTAGGCAACATATATAGATTTGTATTGAATATAGATAGTGTACAGAAAAAGTGCCCAGCTAAAATGCACAAGATCAGTCTCCACGATGTGCAGTCAAGTCACTACCTGCATACACATGAAATAAACCATGTGACCTTCATGGTAAATTCAGCAAGAGTGCATAATTATGGCACTGCAGCATCTACAAATGTATTGCTCTGTCATAAATCTAAAATAGAAATATTGAGATTTCGTAGAAAATTGGATTCTTAGCTGTGGTACACTAGAAACATCATTCAGTTCCTGAATATTGCGTTGCTGTGTCGTCTCAGTAGGGGGTCCTACTTGTACATTTCTAACTGGGACACCTTCAGTGTGTTTCGTCTTGTGTGAAATAATTCTTTGTGCTTCTTTGACGGTGATAAAGTAGTTTTTTTTTTGGTGTTTAAATCACTCCGATGTCTGTCTGTCCTGGTAGCGAGAAAGAGGTGCCAGACGGACAGACAGACCAGAGGACAGAATGACAGGAAGAAGTGAAATGGGAGTGACTGACAGCTAAAGGAATTAACTTCTCTCTTAGCCTAGCGTCCACATCAGCGCTTAACACAGATACGTACACAGCACCGGCCGAACTCGGACGCACTCACCCAACGCACAGATACACACGGCCAGCTTCACAGAGTCTGTTCAAATTTCACAGCTGATAAAAACAAATAGACACGTTTCAAGGTTAAGAGCCACAATCGCAAGAACGCTAATAAGAACAACGACGATAAGCAAAGAGACCAATGACAACAACATGAGATGAGTCTGCAGGTGGAATGATCCAGAAATAAAAAAGAAAAACCAAAACAATAACAATAACAAACAAATTAAAAATATCCAGCTAGGATCACATAGAGGTCAAGGGGTTGGTCATTTAAAGGGGAACCTTCACTGTGGGGGAAAGAAATATGAACTCAAAATGCAGACCAATGATTAATTATCATTTGGTTCTCGTTCAGCTATTTGCTTTGAAAAAGTCTGTGGCCTTTGATTATAAACAAAATGGAGCAATGCGCTATGATTCGATGCAACATTGGTTGTCAGTCAAAGCAAACGACCGTCAAAAACCACACCGCTGCATAAGGAGAACAATCAGCAGCCCGTAGAAAAGGCAAACAGAGAAACCGCAATCCCTTAGTGCATCGCTCAATTGTGTCTGTAAACAAAGGCCTCAGACCTTGCAAAGCAAATAACAAAAGCAAGAGGCTTTTGAACCAAATGAGAGATATTCTTCATTTACCACTGTCTCCATTCTGAGGTCTTGTCCTCCCCGTGGCGGTTGCCTTTAAATGTTCACACTATTCAGGCACTACTTCACTGTGGACACAAGGTAACTTTAACTCGCCCACATGTTTCTTGGTCTGACCAATTGGAGCAGCTCCCTCCCTGGATTCAACACAAGTAACTCTGTGCAAAGGTGGAGTTCTTAAAACACATTTTCCCATCATTCATCGCGTCACTGGAAACCGGAGTCAGAAAGTGGACAATAAGAAACCAGTGTAAACCTCATACCTTTGTGAGTGAGAACTTAAGTTTGTTTCTTTCCTGCTCGCTGTGCCCAGAAAGAAATGTGACGGAACGAAGGCAGAAACGCCCATCGCGGCTAAAATCTGAAAACCTGCTCATCTGAAGTCTGGATAAACTGGTTATTTACTGATGTTCCTCCTGACGATGAATGATTTTAGATGCAGGTAATATAGATAGAGATTTTCAGTTCAGGATATTACGAAACTGCCCCATATTGCATCCATGTAATGTTTTGTTTTCTGTGATTCACCTCTTCAGCTGCAGTGACAAAGCAAGGTCCGCTCTTATGTAATAAGTCATCGTTGACAAACGTGAGAACCCTGTAATCCCAAACTCTTTGCAGACGAAACAAAAGCAAGCTTTCGTGAGGTCCTTCCTCCTTTGAGAAAGGCAGCGACTAACATGAGCTGTACAGCTGATTGCTTATACGCCGTTGGGTTTCCCCGGCAACAGCAACAACCAATCATACGGCAGATGCGGTGTAGCTATTCTAACGTGAATATTTCATAGGAAACCAGCAATTCCGCAGGTAATCCTGAATGCAGTTTGGTCACGAGAAGACAGGACAGTGCAGTAAACACATCCCGTGCAAACAATGTATCTCGAGATAGCACCCCCTATGGGGAGTTGGTCTGTACAATCATCGTAGAGCAAAACTGTGATCACTCCCAGTTGCATACCAAGTCTAATCTCACCCTTTTCGCATATTTTAGTAGTATATTTCAATCCCCAGAACTGGAAAAAAAAACAACTCCAGCACTTCCGTTTGCAACATTACGACAGCACAACACCACTACGATGACAAGAGAGACAGGAATCGGGAGAGGTAGGTGTGCAAATAAGCCATCATGTAAAAAAAAAAAAAAAAGAACAATAAAATATAATACAACATAAAATTCATATTGTCTTTGCATATATACAGTACAGTTAGCTGGACACAGATGCAGTAAAATGATAAATACAAATTTATATATATATATATATATATATATATAATATAGATATATAGAAAGGAATTTCGATCGATAAATAAATACACTTTGCTCTCACCTCTGATTGTAAATTGCAAAACAGGATTTGATTTCCTTTTTGAAATTTCAGGAATAAGGAGGATATGAGAAAATCATAACGCAGCAAAATTCATCTTGATCCCAGCTGAGCAGATCCAGAAATCCAGACTCTGGATCAATTCCAGCTTTCTCAACATTTTTGGGGTGCGTTTTGGATGAGCTGATTATGGAATGTCTGTAGGGTTGGGGTTGGGGTTGGGGTTGGGGGGGTGAAGAGAAGTTTCCAGAACATAGGGCATCCACACGGGCTCTCAACGGATTGGATATGCCCTTCATTTTCCTTTCAATGATATTTCTTTGGTGTTCCCCAACTTTAGGGGAATCCAGATCTGGTTAAAAAAGCTCAGCGGTGGACCCTAAGCCTGGCATTTTTCTACAACCCAAACAATTTCATAAGAAATTACATTTCTCAGTTGGGTTTTTTTAATTTTATTTAAGGATAAGCATTACACGCAAGTGTAAAGAGCAACAGCAGAGTTTACTGTTTTGAAGGGCTGATGGCTAGTTCTTTTAGCAAGAGCATTTACGGCCCACCGAGTTTGGACCCAGGACTGCAACAGTCTGGCATAGGGGAGCCAAACTCGGACTAGGCATGCGTGTATGTGTATTGTGACACCACAGTGACATCATTGATGACATCACAGTGGTCTAATTCCTTGGGGGCAATGACAGTATTCGTTTGAGTTTCTCCAGTTACACTGAATTTTTCAATTCATTCATTTTGAGTTTAGTCATTTATACTGACAGTATTTTGTTTGATTGAAATGAACTGCTTAATGAAAATGTTCCATTTAGGCGAGTTTAACCATGTGCACTGACAGCATTTAATGTTATTGAAAATACCTATTTGTACTGACAGTTTTGTGTTTAATTGAGTGGCTAACATTTCAGTTTAATTGGTTGGGTTTGCCTTGTTACAGCTGTCAGTGTTGAGTTTTTTTGAGGTTACCATTTTACACTTACAGTGTTGAGTTTGTTTGAGTTTACCATTTTACACTGACAGTGCTGAGTTCAATTGAGTCTCATCAGTTATACTGACAGTGCTAAGTTTAATTGAGTCTAATCGTTTATACTGACAGTGCTAAGTTTAATTGAGTCTAATTGTTTACACTGTCAGTGCTGAGTTTAATTGAGTCCAATTGTTTATACTGACAGTGTTCTGTTTGAGTTAACATATTTACACTGACAGTGTATAGTTTAAGTTTAAGCATTTACACGGACAGTGTTGAGTTTCAGTTAAAGTACTTTTACGTACTGTGTTGAGTTTAACCGAGTTTAAGCACTCACACTGAGTGTTGAGTTTCAGTTTAGGCATTTACACTGACAGTGCTGAGTTTGAGTTTAAGCATTCAACATGTTGGGTTATGCTGAGTTTAAACATTTGCACTGTCATTGTTGAATTTAATAGTAAAGTATTCACACTGACAGTGCAGAGTTAAACTGGGTTTTAGCAATTACACTGACAGTGTTGAATTTAACTGTGTTTAAGCATTAACACTGACAGCATTGAGTTTAACTGCGTTCACGCAATTACACTGACAGCATTTAAGCATTGGTCCTCAGAATCTGAGCATATATAAACAGGTGCTGCAGAAGTCATCCAAGACTTGATGTGCATATTTTTTTTGCAATTTGAAAGCGACCAATCAGTCGGCTGAGATTAAGGGTTGCCAGGCAGCTGGCTGGGAATCCAGACTCAACCCAGGCAGTTTCGCAACAACAAAAAAAAAAGAAGGAAAAGAAAAAAATCATTTCACTGCACCACTGCAAAAAAAAAAAAAAAGAAAGAAAAAGTACGACATTCAGAAAAAAACACTGCTACACAGCTGTCAGCTGGTCCTCAACTTGCCGGGTCCAAATGCGCACGCGCACACACGCCTCGTCCTGCGGGGGGGCGCTAGTCCTTCCGTTTTGGCAGTAAGTCGAGCAGGTACTCGCCGACGCCCAAGAAGTAGATGACCTGGGCGATGCCGAAGAGGGGCGCGATGACCAGGGCGCGGCAGTACGCCCCCTTCAGGAAGGCGGAGGGACCCTCCCGCTGGAGGATCTTCCTGTGTTACGGGGGGAGAAGGGTTGTCACGGTAACAGGGCTTCACGAAGAACGCGGTTGTTACATCCCCACACACTGCACAAGATTTCTCGCCACATTAATATATTATTATAACTGTCAGCTGTTATAAACTTTTGATTGCTGGTATTCATTTCTAACCCTGATTGTGACTCATGAATTGTTAGTTCTTAATTAATGCCTCAATTGCTCTTAATGAGTGTCTGAGGAGTTAAGATTTACCCTATTAATGCCACATTATGCCAGAGATGATATATGACCCTATTAAAGTAAATTTTCTTGAAGAATTACAGCAGAATTTAAAAATGTTTTGAATGATTATAAAGATATCAAAAGACAGGGTTGGACGCCCTGGTCTATAAGTTGTTAATAACACTTTAATTGTATGTATGTGTGTACGTGTGTGCGTGTGTGTGTGTGTGTGTGAGTGTCTGTCTGCTGTGCCCGTGTGTGCGTTGGTGTGTGTGTGTGTGTGTGTGTGTGTGTGCGGGGAGGAAATGTTACCTGATGCAGTCGGTCACTCCTGAGTAAGTGTCCTCTTGGCTTCCCCTTGTCAGAGACTGTAGTCTGGTCTTTATCACTGTAACAGAACAGCCGTATTCACATTAAACACACGCACCACATGCATTAACACATACAGCTACGCGGATTAGCGGCCAGCATATGCAACCGCACAGTTAAACAGCATCAAGCCATGCTGATTAGCCGCGGGCGCACAAATCCATCTGGATTAAGAAGGCGTAAACCCTCAGATTAACGTCACGAGCCGCGCGGGTGGTCAGCCCGCAGCGCCGGGAGCACACGGACACGCCAAACGCACGCCCGCGTCCCCGCTGCACCGCTCCGCTCGCTTCTCTCTCTCTCTCTCTCGCTCTCTCTCACGCCTCCCCCCCTCCCCCCTCTCCCGATTTCCAGCGCTCGCGGCGCCGCGGAAAGGGGGGGGGGCGCCAGCCAGTGTGGATCGGCACGGGGCCGCAGTGATCGCTGTACACCGGTGGCTCTCAAACTCGGTCCTGGGGGACCCCTGTGTCTGCTGGTTTTCATTCCAACCTCAACGGCAATCCCAGAATGCGTGCGTGCTTTCGTGCGTGCACGTGCGTGCGCGTGTGTGTGTGTGCGTGCGCGTGCGTGTGTGTTATTCTCACCGTCCACAGGGTTGACGGCCACAGCGGCAGTGCTGCCGGCGATGCAGCCTGAGGCGAAGGACACGTAGAAGGGGGCGTTGCCCTCCGACCCCCGCCGGCCCAGGTTGTTCAAGTTGGCAAAGAGAGGGAAGTAGATTATAGAGAATGGCACATCCCTGCAGGGGTGGGAGAGAGAGAGAGAGAGAGAGAGAGAGACAGAGAGAGCCACCGTGGCCTCCAAAATTATTAACAAGCTGGTAAAGACAAGTAAAGAAGTCTGTATGATATACATAATGCCGGTAACAAGCTATACTAACAAGCTGTACTGGCTGATAATGTTTAAATCTCCACCACTTTAAAGCCACAACACCTGCTGAAATAACTAGAGTGCGGTGCAAGGCTTTCTGAAACTAACATCATTAAAGCTGCCATGTAAAAATAAAGAATGAAACTAAACATGTTTGTTCATGAGAATTTGCTTTCAAGGAACTTTTTAGTGAGGACTGTATAGAGCTCGAGCATTCCTCGTCTTTTGAGCACTCAGGTGCTCGAGTGCTCATGCCCATTCCTAGCCCTTGTAGAGCCTGTTCTGAGTGCTGTACCCCAGGGGTACAGGGTACCGTACCTAAGCAGTGTGTCCCCCAGGCCCATGTACAGCCTGTTCTGAGTGCTGTACCCCAGGGGTACAGGGTATCGTACCTGAGCAGTGTGGCCCCCAGGCCCATGTACAGCCTGTTCTGAGTGCTGTACCCCAGGGGTACAGGGTATCGTACCTGAGCAGTGTGGCCCCCAGGCCCTTGTACAACCCTGCGATTCCCTTGCTCCTCAGCAGGTCCCGGGTCAGCTGCATGGCGGTGGGGGACTTCATCTCCACTGGGGCCGCGGGGCCTGAGCTCACGGCCTCCGGCATCAGCTTCCGCTGGGCCGCTAGGGGGCGACATCATACCAATAACATCAGACACCACACCATCACCAAGATACACAGACACTACAACATCACCAAGATACACAGACACTACAACATCACCAAGATACACAGACACCACACCATCACCAAGATACACAGACACTACAACATCACCAAGATACACAGACACTACAACATCACCAAGATACACAGACACCACACCATCACCAAGATACACAGACACTACAACATCACCAAGATACACAGACACTACAACATCACCAAGATACACAGACACCACACCATCACCAAGATACACAGACACTACAACATCACCAAGATACACAGACACTACAACATCACCAAGATACACAGACACCACACCATCACCAAGATACACAGACACTACAACATCACCAAGATACACAGACACTACAACATCACCAAGATACACAGACACCACACCATCACCAAGATACACAGACACCACACCATCACCAAGATACACAGACACTACAACATCACCAAGATACACAGACACCACACCATCACCAAGATACACAGACACTACAACATCACCAAGATACACAGACACTACAACATCACCAAGATACACAGACACCACACCATCACCAAGATACACAGACACTACAACATCACCAAGATACACAGACACTACAACATCACCAAGATACACTGACGGCACACCATCGCCCAAACAACATCACCAAGATACACTGACGGCACACCATCGCCCAAACAACATCACCAAAAAGGACAAACACAGAGAGACAGACACAGAGAACCTGGCCAATACAGTCAAAATGTTCCACAGACACACAGAAGCACAAACACCACGGACACACCAAACCTGGGCCAAATAATTGTCTGAAACAACATTCATAAGCGAGGAATTTCCCATGCGCTACTCTCAACGCAACCACCGGGGGCAGCATCTCCCCGTCTCCTAATGGAAGTGGCTGTGCTCAGCCTAGACTCGCACCCTTTCAACCCTAGCCCCTCTCACCAATTCGCCCGGCGTCCTGTAGCTGGATTTTCAGCATCTCCATGGGAGTGGTGACTATCACCTGTGGTCAGGGACAGGAGGACAGAAGGTCATAGGTGTGTGTGACGAGCGATTCCTCCCAGTAAGTTAAACACGGCGACGAAGAAGCGCTTGGACAGAGGAAACGCTTTGCGCGAAGTTAGCGGAAACGGCGCTGGTTTTACATGAATCCTGAAAAAGGTACAGTGGACAAAAATAAGACGAAGGACAGCTGAGAATGCACAAAGGAGATGGAAAATATACTGTCACACACAAGCCAGACGGTCGGCCATGCCATTCCTTCCTCCTTTTATTTAGATACAGAAGGTTGCGGTTGGTAACCTAGGTAACCAGTTAGTCAGGGGAATTTTTGAGTTTAGAGTGCTGTAATATCATCTACAAGATCCAGAATAATATCACAATATCATCTACAAGGTCCAGTATAATATCACAATATCACCTACTGGATCCAGTAAAATATCGCCTAGAGGGTCCTTCACAATATGAAATGTGCAGTCGTGAATGTGGTCGAAAACATTTTTGAAAAACATACTTTAAATCTCTGAATGCTAAATTAACAGCGATCTGCCTACGGGTTTAAATAGAAGAACCTGGGGCTCTGCAGTTTCAAAGCTTTTCAGTCGGTCTAGCAGTGCAGGTGTTCGAAGCTAGGGTAGCGCGAGCAGCAGAATATACCGGCTCGCAAACTCAGGATGCAATACCCACACATGCCACTGGGTGGCAGCTGGAGGATCACAGCCGCCTTGAATAAGAGGGAAAAAAAAATAATTGCCATCTACTGCTTGACTTGGAAAACATCCAGTATTAAGAATGGATTATTATTCTGGCAAGAAATCAAAAGGCTAAATCCATATAATATGTAGTTTTAGTCAAACTGTTATTTGGCTTCGATCTGTTTATAGACTCTATGTCAGTATATGTTAAACAAAATATATACACCCTCAGTAAAAACAGTTTGGGCTCAAAGTACTTTTTCATCAAAGATAGTGTAAAACAATATACATTATACCCCGGTTTGTGTACATAATCTACATATACAATATATATGGGAAAATCAAAGTTCAAAATATGTAAAAAATCCCATGTCACCGTATGATTAATTAATACACTATTTAAAATTCTGTAAATATTGGCACCCAACATGAGGCTGAGTCAGCTTCTTTTCACGCCCCAGACTCCAGCTACGCTCGCAGAGTGGAGTCAGAGGAAGACCTTTCATATGCGGCTTTAACATGCACTCCACGGGCACCCGATCGACCAGCGGGGGTCGCTGTCGCGTGACGAGCTCGGCGGGCAGCCAGGCCGCAGTCACGATCATTTGCCCGGTTGTCAAAACCGCAAAACCGTAACCAACCCTGTTCCTGGAGATCCACCGTCCTGTAGGTTTTCATTCCAACCCTAACAAAGTGCACCTGACTCTACTAATTAGTAGCTCAGCCAGATCTCTAGCTGTTGAATGAAGCGTGCTTTGTTAGGGTTGGAGTGAAAACCTGCAGGACGGCCGATCTCCAGGAACAGGGTTTGGTTAGCGCTGCTCTGTGAGGACAGAGCTAGTTCCAGTCAAAAGGCCACAGCAGCATCAGTTCCGGTAAGGATGAACTCCCATCGGGCCGTATTCCTTGCAAGATCAGTCCCCTAAGAATCAATGCAAGCATTGATCGTCTCCGACCACATTGCCCAGCCTTAAGTGCCTTTGCGAATTATGATACTTTTTCTGGAGTCCTACTTTATATAATACATACTATGAAGATCTGAGATCTGCTGTACAGCAAGCCATATGCATTCACATACACGCACAGTTAAACAGACCTCATTACAATCACACCTGCATATAAAGACCTTGTTTTGATATGAAAGTGTGATTGCTGTATGTGAATTTTTTTTTTGCCGGTGCTACAAAGGAGACACATTAAATACTGCATCACATTACACGTGTTAATAACATTGCATGTTACATTCCTTTTAAATAAGTGCACAATATATTACATATTGTTTTAATGAATTTGAAGTAACACCCCAGATACAGGTTTGAGTGATGGGTCCGGATGGGAGGGGCATTACAGCAGAGGCTCCACCCCCACACTCACCTGGCATGTGCCTGCTCCACAGCCTGCCAGCATCTCCTTCAGCAAGGTCAGCTTCTGACTGAGAAATCAGAGGAAGAGAGACATAGAGAGTTAGAGCAGAGAGAGAGGATAATCTGTCATCAGTTCATTACGGCTATTTTATTGACTCAAATCATTCCGTCCTGTTACTCTCTTCTTTTATTGTATGTCAGGTCTGTGAATTTATCAGTGCTTTGACAACGTAATATTGCCCCTGTCATGCCGATAAAGCCATTAGACTGTGAATTTGAAAGAGAGGAGAGAGCGATGAGTAATGAGGAGAAAGTGAGTGATGAGAGAGGAGAGACAGAGGGAAGAAGAATGGCAGAGAGAAAAACATCATTACAGCGTCGGGATTGAGATGCTCTGAAGCAGCAAAAGGCTGTGCTTAACCCTTTAAGAGTGAGATCACAAATATGAGATTGGAATGCTCTTCACTGAACTAATGCTGATGTAACAATCACTACTGGTAATTGAACGCAGTGGAGTTCTAGAACACTGACTTACAATTTAGAAAAAACATTACAAAAAAAACTACTCTTCAAAGTGTTCAGTTGTTCAAGTTCAAGTTACAGCTACTGTAATGCCACAAGGAATATCCCCATATATAAAATGGAGACAAACTAGCTAATTACATAATAATGACCTTCCTTAACAAGAAGTGCTCTGAGCAACGCCCATCCATTATCAATACTCTCTTATTCCTGATCAGGGTCACGGGGGGGTTGCTTGGGGGGGTTATGTGCAGAAGCCTATCCCAGCGTGCATGGGTATCATAGGTATCCCAGCATAAAGAAAGAAATGACTTTAGCCTATTTAATTGACTCCATCAGGCATGAAGGGTTGCATTACAAATGTCTACACTGTGGCGCAGGGGTGAAAGAGGCCTAAGGAAAGGCCTGAATACATGCACACAGAAAACAATACAGTGAGAACTGGCAACAGAAGAACAGAGTAGTTCAAACAGGGCCGTGATGTGAGACAGGGCCACAGTCCATCATTGTTCGATATCTACACTAATGAATTAGCGGTGCAACTGGAACCGTCTGTAGCCCCCTGGTCTCACCCTGCGCAACAATTAAGTCTCTGTACAGATGACCTGGTTCTGATGTTTCCCACAGAACACAGGCTACAGCAGAACCTGGCTCTGTTACAGGAGTACTGTCTGACCCGGGCCCTGGCGGTCAACTCGAAGAAGACAAACATAATGATCTTCTGTACAAAGACCAGATCTCAGGAAATTAGGCAACACTATGGCAGTACTAGGACACGCATATGCCTGTCTACCTCGGTCTGACAATCAGGGCGTCAGGGAGCTTTAGCATGATAATGAATGCAATTAAGAGAAGGTTTTACAAAATAAACTTGCAGGCAAGATTTGTGGTCCCCTCAACACAGCTGCATTAAATGGGACACGCATCCAACAGAAACCCTGCACTCTAAGTTCAAAGAAAAACTCCAAATAATGCATGTAGGGTAGAATTAGGCCGGGTCCCATAAATATCCAAAAGAAGAACGCTAAAATTCTGGATGTACCCAAAATCAAGTCCTGAAGACTCACTGCAGTTTAAGCATTACTAGCCCCAGAGCTAGAGGAGGGACCCACAGCATAACGGACTGCACAGTGTGTGTGCCATAGCCTGAGAGACGGTGAACAGGCAACTCCACCATAACAGTGTCCCGAGGACAGTCTGAGCTTAGTCTATATCGTAGCCTTTATGGTGACGTACTCATATAAGCACACACACACACACATACACACTCATATAAACACCTCCACACACGCATTCACACACACACATACACACACGCACATAAATATGCACTCACAGAAATACACACACAAACACACATTTTACACTTAAAAACATATACTACACTTGCTCAATTCCCTCTTCCAAAATTGCTAAATTGCAAACATGACAACCCCACACAATCACAGCGGGCCAAATAACCCAAACACAGCCCACAGCCCAACCTGTCACATAAATATTACTATGCCACCGTGTTGAAAAACCCACCTGGCCACACGCGCACGCACACACACACACACATACACTAACACATACACACACACACATACACACACGTGCACACTACGTGAGTATTCTGCTCTAACGTGTGTTAATAATTCACAAGTGGAACTGGCTCAATAATTCAACACCAGGGCTATTAGTTGCCATGGAGATGCTGATAGACGCCAAGGATACTCCACTTTATCTGGGCAGCCCCTGCAGCAGGGGTTGATGGGTAATCCGCTTCAAGGATAATGTTTGCGTGTAATGTATTGACAGCTGTAATGTTATACGCATTTATATATAGAACAGCGTGCCGCTGTTCTCGCGCACCCACATGTACGACATACAGCACATCCAAACGCTGCTAACTGTCTCATAAGTACTGCCAAGCCTGCAAAGCAAACGCTAATTTTCAAAGCTTTACATTACAATATAAAACACTGCGGTGAAAAAAAGGGGTTTTCTTTTCCGCGGCTAGCATTCCGATGGCATAAAACCGACAAGAGCCCTGTAGAAAAAATGTATCGTGATGTCAGGTGCGGTCTGTTCTGACAATTCCATTGGTTGAAACTGAGTTGCGAAGTTAAACCCTGCTTGCCACAGGCCGTGTGCCAGTCGGATGTGGGTTATCCATGCATATTCCAGCACCCGTATTTTACAGACAAAAATGTGCGCTGTTTCCACCTCTCCTGAGCTCTCTACGTCAGATCATACTGCATTAATCATATTTATTTTTAATACGTGTCAGCTGTTGTTGCTTCGAGCAGGTCTGTAAAGCTCTATGAAGTTTGTTTTATTTTGGCTAATAAATCAACATCTGTTCGCCTTTTCATGGCATTCCCCCTGTCAGATCGCTCATTGTTGCTGTCATTTTAAAAGCGACCCGCTTCGGCGTGAGTTGAAATTAAATGCGTCAAGACAAATCAGATGCATCAATTTCCCAGGATGCACCTGGTGTACATCCCCATTACAGTTCCTCACATAGGCTGACCAACGGAACAGTGAAGTACGTCCACCTCGCTGACATGTTTTTGTCAATTCTGATTGATAGGGAAGGTTGATTTTTTAAAAGGATGTGTTAGACCCAGTTTTGTTTTGTTTTGTGTAAATAGTCAAAAGAATATTTCCACCTAGTGGTGATCTCTATAGGCCATAGAAAATTATAGGACTACAATTCCCACGACGCTCCAGCCAATTTAATAAATACAGGTGTGCGCAATTTGAGGCTGGAAGACGCCGACGAGAGACTGTTCTCGACCGTTTACCGTTTAACGTAAACATAGATAATTTAAGTTTGTAATGAATAAGTAGTAAAATAAGTAATTTATCATTTTATTTGAGTTTTGCCTCTTTTGATTTGATTTGATTTTGATTATTGTAAAGGCCTATTTTCTTTGTTGAATGTGTGTTGGAACAACCTTGATTTATTTTGATTAACCGCACGAGCCATTCGACATCAAGACATCCGTACAAGCCCAACAAGTCACCACAACCGTGAGTAAAGCAAGCCAAAAAACTTGAAAGATAACGCGTTGGAAATGTCTATATCTACAAGGCGTCTAAAGTGGCTTTTAGAAAGCAAGTTGAAGGAATCCGCGACAGGATGGTACAATTATTTTGGCTAGCAATACAGCAGGTCCCTGTTAACAGTATTAATGGACTGTAACTGGAGTTGTTTTCACATTCTTAAAGGGTTTTGGAGTGAATAGTTCAATGCAGTTGATATTTATGTGAGATGACAGCACTGGGGGGGGAGAGAGGGAGGGAGGGGTGTCAAAACCATTAAAGTGGCAGCTGCATCACTGCCAGATGACCAATAGTAATTTATGACAACTCAGACATCAGTCTTTAGCCTTTTTATGAAAAGCCGAGCCAATGCACCTACGATACGGACGTGAGTATTATCTCCTCCAGGAATGCAAGCATGTAGTGACTGATGGCTGTTCTCTTTGTCTCTTGCGCAAAAAAAAAAAAAAAAAAAACCAAGGACATGAAAACTGACATCTCTACTAATGGGTCCAGGTTCAAATAACTGATATTTTTGTTGAGATAAACTTCAGGAAGCAGGATACTGGCATTGCAGTGCTCCTTGTCCTCGATCATGCTTCTACAGGATCTACACCGCTTTGCTGGAATTTTTAATTTTTGTAATTTTTTAAACAAGACCTCAATATGTGTGAAGTTCTCTTCAACCTCCAGTGAAGTCAAAACAATCATACCGACACAAGCCGATATAGTGGAACGTGCTGTAACTCCTCGTGAGACAAATTCACTCTTTCAAAACATGGTCGACATCTGCAGTATGAAGGGTTCACAAGTTCTTCCATTGTTTCAGTGCCATTTACATGACTTCATTTAACCAGCCGCATCAACCGAGAATTCTGTCATCTTTTACAGTGATGCACTGTGGGTAGGAATGCAGGGGATTGTGCAGCCAATCAGATGATTGGGTGGTCAGATATTAAGAGCCAGTTTTTGTGGGAATTTGACAATGACAGTGGAGTTAAAACTTACCACAAGAAATGATGTTCTTTAATAATAAGTATCCATAATAATCAAGATGATCTATGTCTTTAATAGATTCCAGAACCATTTGAGATCAATCCAAGATGTGAATTCCTTTATTTGCTGTGACAAGAAGTTTGGAGTGCTCTGTTGCGATGTACTTAACTTAGGGGTTGCAAAACTTAGCCTGTAGCCTGTTTAGTTTCGAGAGACATTTTACTGTCAATCATCCATCCATCCATTGTCTATGCCCGCTTATCCTGGGCAAGGTCACGGGGGGTGCTGGAGCCTATCCCAGCGTGCATTGGGCGAGAGGCAAGAACACACCCTGGACAGGCTGCCAATCTATCACAGGGCTACTGTCAATCAATCCTTCTTAAACGGTAGCCAAATGTACTTTCGAACATGGATAGGAAATGTTTCTCAACACAATGTCAAAACGGCAACACTGTAACTGTTGCAGTGCATGTAACCGGTGAACGTTTCAAGCCTCTGGAAAGGGAATAAATGTACACAAAGTTATTTCTCTTACCACGCGTAACACTATCTTGTGATCCACTTCAGTCCCTTTCCAGGCCCACAGTCTAACAAAACATTTATGGTAACATAAAACACGAATTCCATAGTAAACGCCTTTCAGACACTGCTTATGTCGCCTGTACATATAACTCATTTGTGCTTTAGTGGCATCCCAGTTGAGCGTTCAGCT
This sequence comes from Anguilla anguilla, assembly GCF_013347855.1. Classification (NCBI taxonomy): domain Eukaryota; kingdom Metazoa; phylum Chordata; class Actinopteri; order Anguilliformes; family Anguillidae; genus Anguilla; species Anguilla anguilla. Next base: position 8,396,319 of record NC_049216.1, read on the forward strand.
GAGATGGCAAGCTACTAAACTTTGAACTTGCTGCTACCCGCAACCCCGCTAACCGACACATAAACGGCAAATGTTTAAAAGGGTGCTAGGCGCTGACGTGACGGGCAGATGAGCGTTCAGGCCTAACGCCAGCTCTGTCTCCACTCCCTCAATCCCCGCTAATCCCCTCAGAAATAAAACAAGTTAGCGCTGCCACTCTTAGCGCTGACACGTCATTAGTGCTGAGGCACGACCGTCGGGCAGCGGGGGGTGGCCAAACGAATTCAGCGCACGCCAGTGTGTCAGTATTCAACCAATGGGGGGGGGGGGGTCAGAGTGTTAAGCATCAGCCAGTCAGACGCATCAGTCAGTCAGTGTGACAGAGCTCTAGTCTGTATCAGTCAGTCAGTGTGACAGGGCTCCAGTGTGTATCAGCCCGTCAGTGTGACAGCTCTAGTGTGTATCAGTCAGTCAGTGTGACAGTGCTCTAGTGTGTATCAGTCAGTATGACAGGGCTCTAGTGTGTATCAGTCAGTCAGTGTGACAGTGCTCTAGTGTGTATCAGTCAGTATGACAGGGCTCTAGTGTGTATCAGTCAGTATGACAGGGCTCTAGTGTGTATCAGTCAGTCAGTGTGACAGTGCTCTAGTGTGTATCAGTCAGTATGACAGGGCTCTAGTGTGTATCAGTCAGTCAGTGTGACAGTGCTCTAGTGTGTATCAGTCAGTATGACAGGGCTCTAGTGTGTATCAGTCAGTATGACAGGGCTCTAGTGTGTATCAGTCAGTATGACAGGGCTCTAGTGTGTATCAGTCAGTGTGACAGGGCTCCAGTGTGTATCAGTCAGTGTGACAGGGCTCCAGTGTGTATCAGTCAGTGTGACAGGGCTCCAGTGTGTATCAGCCTGTCAGTGTGACAGCTCTAGTGTGTATCAGTCAATCAGTGTGACAGTGCTCTAGTGTGTATCAGTCAGTCAGTGTGACAGCTCTAGTGTGTATCAGTCAGTCAGTGTGACAGTGCTCTAGTGTGTATCAGTCAGTATGACAGGGCTCTAGTGTGTATCAGTCAGTGTGACAGGGCTCCAGTGTGTATCAGTCAGTGTGACAGGGCTCCAGTGTGTATCAGCCCGTCAGTGTGACAGCTCTAGTGTGTATCAGTCAGTCAGTGTGACAGTGCTCTAGTGTGTATCAGTCAGTCAGTGTGACAGGGCTCTAGTGTGTATCAGTCAATCAGTGTGACAGGGCTCCAGTGTGTATCAGTCAGTCAGTGTGACAGCTCTAGTGTGTATCAGTCAGTCAGTGTGACAGGGCTCCAGTGTGTATCAGTCAGTGTGACAGCTCTAGTGTGTATCAGTCAGTCAGTGTGACAGCTCTAGTGTGTATCAGTCAGTCAGTGTGACAGTGCTCTAGTGTGTATCAGTCAGTATGACAGGGCTCTAGTGTGTATCAGTCAGTGTGACAGGGCTCCAGTGTGTATCAGTCAGTGTGACAGGGCTCCAGTGTGTATCAGTCAGTGTGACAGGGCTCCAGTGTGTATCAGTCAGTGTGACAGGGCTCCAGTGTGTATCAGCCCGTCAGTGTGACAGCTCTAGTGTGTATCAGTCAATCAGTGTGACAGTGCTCTAGTGTGTATCAGTCAGTCAGTGTGACAGGGCTCTAGTGTGTATCAGTCAGTCAGTGTGACAGGGCTCTAGTGTGTATCAGTCCGTCAGTGTGACAGGGCTCTAGTGTGTATCAGTCCGTCAGTGTGACAGTGCTCCGCTGTGTCTCACCCGTCCTTGGAGAAGTGATGCCTGAAGAAGTCATTAGCCGCCAGCTTGATGGCTTTCTCTGGGGTGACGAGGGTCAGGTTCACCGCAGCCCCTGAGAGACACAGAGATTGTGTTTGTGACATCGCTCGCGTTGCCCTGGCAACACATTTTCATCTGCCAGGCCAGCGAAGCTCCATTTCATTTTGAGAAAGCAGGAGAGAGAGAGGAGAGAAGCTGGAGGGAAGAACGTGGAGAGAGAAAGACAGAGAAAAGGAAGGAAGCAATTGGAAGGGATGTGAAGAAACAGAGAAAACAGAGCGAAGGAGAAAGAGATTAAGAGGTAGAGAAATAGAGGATAGAGGAAGAGAAAGGGGAAAAGAAGCAGAGGATGGGAAAAAGAGAGAAAGAAAAGTAAGCAGAACTCAGAGAAGAGAAGGAGAAAAACAATCGCTCAAGCAACAGTAAATCATACTCCAATCTCCGCCAGCCTCCACAGCCTCTCTCTCTGACAGTCGTAGAGCTTTGTTCAGTATTTAACCACCACCCTTCACTGTGAGACAGATGTGGAGTGACGCGCCACACAAGCAAGCCCCAGCCCCTACCTCTGTACATCCCGAAGTAGCCCTCCGACCGAATGGTCTTGATAAGGCAGTCCGACCTGCGGGAAAGGCAACAGTGCGGGCGGTTATCTCCCAGAATTCAGTGCAAGACTGAGACAGCCCATGAAAGTGAGCCACAGTAGTGGCGGTGCTTTTTGGGTCCGGTACGTACATGCTGGTGTAGAGCCGGGAGCCATTCTGCTGGTTCTGGAGGCGGGTCTTGGCCAGGTCAATGGGAAACACGCAGGTGACCCCAATCAGCCCTGCTACCCCCCCATTAATCAACTTGGCAGGCAAACTGGGGAGAGGGGAGAACCACAGATATAATAATAATAACAACAACAGCAACACATTTTATGAATAACAATTTCAAAGTGCTGTACAGTGATATCATAAAAAATGTGTGTACATTGCCAATACAGCAATGAAAAATAGACAGGTGATGATAAAACACAAGATGATTTAACCCTGAGAAAATACATTTTGGGGGATGTGGATGTGTGTCTGGGGGAGTACCCAGTGACCAAGTTTTGGTTAGCAGAACGTTTCTAGAATGTTAGGAACGTTACGGTAAACGTTCCCGGTGTGTACGTGTCCAGTTTTCTGGGGGGTTCCTTAAGTGCTCTTTTAGTCACAAGGAACGTACAACTACGGCTTTGTTCGGCTTTGCCAATGAAGTTAAGGTGGCATCTGTGGATAGTTATTCACATTCATTTCCTCGGGGATATTAGGAGCGTGAACAAATCCGTAATTTTAGGACTTTAATTTGGACAATTCTTAAAATGTACATTTTACACACATCCTCCTTGCTGTATTTTATGACTAAATGCTAACCTTCCAGGGATGTTGTAGGAACATCCTACAACATCCAGAAGCGTTCTATGTCACATGCCTGGAAATTTTTCTGCGATTTTGATAGGGCTTGTGAAGCACAATTGGCATGTTCTAAGACATGTACAGAGAAGGTTCTCACCAAAATATTACCTAGCAAATGAACATAAATCAATTGGAAAGTTTCCCAACTTTCTGGAAACAGTTTGTGTTAGCTGGGGGTTCACTTTTATTATTATATTAGCTTGTATTGTTTATCTAAGATCTTCTGATTCAGTATTTTATGTTGTTAATTCTTAGTTATACTTAGACATTTTCTCTCCTGTGTCTACTGTATGATGCATCCTTCTAACGTGTGATATTTGTGTGACGATTTCTTGATATGTGTGAGTCCAGCTAATACAAACGTATGTTCATTACGCAGAGCACATTGAAACGAAATATCGAAATGTACCTGACAGAAGAAAGCAGAGGAAGAGAGACGAATGAGGGAAGGGGGGGGGGAGGAGGGAAGGAGTACAGACAGGAAGATGAAAAGAATAAAAGTAAGAGGGCAGGAAGGAGAGAGAAGGCAGTAAGGTGACAATAAGAAACGATCAGAGGAAGAAAAATAAAAGTGGGATTTTATCTCTAACGTAGCAACCTCCCATAAAAGCCTTTGCTGTTCGCTAGCGCTAGCGCTGAGGCAAGCGATGCTTCGCTCGGTTCTTGCGGCGGCTTTTCCCGCCTCCCCGCGCGTCGCGCTCACCTGATCTGCTTGTCAGCCATTTATCTGGGCCCCTCCCTTCGGTCAGTGCGTCTGTCTGCGTCTCGGCGCGTCCGTCAGTCGCTGCTCTGAGGACGTCTGTCGGCGACTGTGCTAGCGCGCTACTCGGTTCGCCCGTCGTCTGTCCGCGCCCAGATTCGCTTGGAGATTTCTGAAAGAGAGAAGGGAAGAAATGCCCGGTCATGCTTTGTCTTCCTAGTCCCTACCTTCAGTTTTCCACATTTTACGGACATATCCAGAGTACAGAGCACATTTTATTTTCCTCACTCTATTTAAAGGGATATTTGCTGATGTGATTCAGGTTAAGAATCTTGCTCAAGGGCACAGTGGCCGTGCCTCACCTGGGAATCGAACCTGCAGCATCTAGAGTTACAATCCCGGTTCCCTAACCGTTATACTCAACCCTCTAAGGTGTAAGATCACAAATATGTGATTAGAATGTTCGTAACTGAATATTCTACTGCTGATGTCACAATCACTACTGGTGTTTGAAAGCAGTGAAGTTCTAGAACACTGGCTTAGAATTTTGAAAAAAAAAAAAAACATTCCAAAAAGGATTAACGGCCAAATTTCTGTCAAATTCCAAAAATAAGCCGCCCCCCCCACTCCCCTCACTAGTTGTTTCCTCTCATTACATTACATTACAGGCATTTAGCAGACGCTCTTATCCAGAGCGACTTACACAACTTTTACATAGCATTTTACATTGTATCCATTTATACAGCTGGATATATACTGAAGCAATTTCGGTTAAGTACCTTGCTCAAGGGTACAACGGCAGTGTCCTACCCGGGAATCGAACCTGCTACCTTTCGGTTACAAGTCTAGTTCCCTACCCACTGTGCTACACTCTCCCTTGTCTTCATCCCGCCTCCATCACAGTTCTAAAATAGCCACAATGACTCGAGGTGTCGGCCCATTCCAGAGCTACTCTAGGCCAGATACCGACCCAGCCTGGGTCAGAAGCAGTGGCGTTAGTAATTATAGTTGTAGGTCACGGTGCAGGGCTACGCAGACATTTAACAATCATTCGCTGCTGACAGCATCTATATCTGTCCCTCCCTGGCTGTTTGTGTTTATATGCAGTGTTGATGCTGCTGATCCAGGATTTCACCTCACCCAATGTAAAACCGTATCCATTATATGGAAAATGAGCGGAGTTGTAAAAAGAGCAAAAATAAGAAAAAAAATGTCCTTTTCACCTGTACCTATTGTAACTAAATAACAATAATTATTATTATTTTTATTATAATCATAATAATAATCCCTTGCTAAGACTTTAAATATTTTAATATATGTTTGGAGCTTTATTTCAACTCCAAACATATATTATTTAATACTTAAAATGATAAACCATTTGGTGTCAGCCGCTGAGCATTGTGGGAAGGCTCCTGTGATTCTGCACCACAGTGCTCGAGTTACAGCAGCACAGTGAAGCCTTATTCCTGTTTCCTGTCCTCTCCTCCTCCCCTCTCCGCACCAATCGCACGCTATTCCTGTCTCCTTTCCTCTCCTCCGCCCCTCTCTGCACCAATCACACGCTCCCAGCTGCTTCCTGCCCTCTTGCCACCCTCCCCCCTCCCCCGTTCACACCTCCACGGTGCTCCGCGGTCTTTCGTGGGGCTGAGAGCTCAGAGAATGAGGGCGGCAGGCTCTTTAGCATACGGAGCTGGTGTGTTCACCGACGCTCCGCATTCGAGACAGGTGAATATACTTTACTGACTTCTGCGGTTCTCAGGACAGTAACGGACCTTCCTCCGTTCTGCCTCATTTCCACGGTGTGTGCGTGTGAGAGAGAGAATCGCAGGTGTGTGTGTGTGTGTGTGTGTGAGAGAGGATCGCAGGTGTGTGTGTATGTGCGTAAGAGAGAGAATCGTAGGTGTGTGTGTGTGTGTGTGTGAGAGAGGATCGCAGGTGTGTGTGTATGTGCGTAAGAGAGAGAATCGTAGGTGTGTGTGTGTGTGTGTGAGAGAGAGAGAATCGCAGGTGTGTGTGCGTAAGCGAGAGAATAGTAGGTGTGTGTGTGTGTGTGTGATAGAGAGAGAGAGAGAATTGCCTGTGTGTGTGTGCATAAGAGAGAATCGTAGGTGTGTGTGTGTGTGTGAGAGAGAGAATCGCAGGTGTGTGTGCGTAAGCGAGAGAATAGTAGGTGTGTGTGTGTGTGTGATAGAGAGAGAGAGAGAATTGCCTGTGTGTGTGTGCATAAGAGAGAATCGTAGGTGTGTGTGTGTGAGAGAGAGAGAATCGCAGGTGTGTTTGCAGAGGCACATTCACACCTAATGGAAGAGTTCAGGCAAGCCCTATTTCTCATTCAACTAAAGCCCAATGCCTTGCCAAAACACTTCCTTTCTACCTCTCTCTCCCCTTCCCCCTCTAAATCTTCACCTGTGAAATTTCCAAACAGCTCCCTACGAGTGCCGCAGTTTCCACACAGCTCAGAGGGATGGGTCCACACACTGCCTGCTGCCCAGTGCAATTCAGTACCAAGTGTCAAATCAGTCACGCTACCCGCCATTTTGGCTCTTCTCCAGACTACGGATTCTGACAGTGACAGAGGCTCGAGAACACTAATATTTGGTGCTAATAAATGAGTCGCACTGGGGAGCAAACAGTGGAAGTGGATTCACCCTTCTTATCCAGTCTATTGCTGTGTTCTGCATCTGTATGACATTTTGGGTGTTAAGCTTTTTAAAAAATTTTCCATACTTGGCAACCTGGCAACAAAGATCTTAGAAAATCCCAGCACACCATCTGGATCTTAGAAAGTCCTGACGCCATCTGGTCAGTGGTACATGATGCCAAAATGCCAAAAACAAATTGAACGCTCAATTAATTCTGCCCAGATCATTCAAATATTAAAATAATTTAAATAGCAGCTTTTTAAAATAAAACCACAGCTGTAGTCATACTAGCATTACATATTTTTTGTTTATTGCAAATATTTATGAGAAAAATTCAATTTATCATAGCTTATTTAAAATGTTGCTGTGTTTGAGTATGTGCATGTGAATATGAGAGGGAAACTATAATATAGCTCACTGAATTCCCTACCCACTTCCAAACAGACCACTCTCTGTCAGCATTGCATTGGGTTTCCGTCTCAACGAATGAATGAGCTCTATTTTTTGAAAACGTTTCTGATTGGCTGTGAAAAGATCAGTAAGCCTCAAAGTTCCTTCCCTTCCCTCTGCCTCACATTTAGCAGTTAGCCAACATTGGGATAACGTGCTGTGAACGTTTCCAGCACCTTCTCTTCCGCCCCCTCTCCCCCGCAGTCATTCCCCCGCCTCTTTCCCCTCCCTCCCAAATAATTGTTTTGATTGAGCTATTGACTGGTTGACTGATTGACTGATTGAGTGATTTCCCTTACATGCAAACGGAAAAGAGGAGCTTGTGCATGTGTGTGTGTGTGTGTGTGACACTGTGTGAGTGTGTGTATGCATGAGAGAGACTGCGTGTGTGCATGTGACTGTGTGCGTGCGTGCGTGCAGGTGTTTATGTGGATGCTATGTGTGTGTGTTTCCCTGCGTGTGTGGTGTGTGTGTTCCCCTGCATGAGTGTGTGTGCTGTGTGTGTGCTGCATGTGTGTGGTGTGTGTGTGGGTGGGTGTTTGTGTGCTGCGTGTGTGTGTGTGGTGTGTGTGTGTGTGTGTGTGGGTGTGTGTGCGCACGTGTTTGTGTGTTTGTGTGTGTGGGTGTGTGTGTGTGTGTGCGCGCGTGTGGGTGAGTGAGTGTGTGGTGTGAGTGTGTGTGTGTGCTGCGTGTGTGGTGTGTGTGTGTGCTGCGTGTGGGTGAGTGAGTGTGTGTGTGTGTGTGTGTGGGCAGTTCACAGCGCAGCAGGGCTTTGCAGCACAGTTGCGCTTTATATTTCTCTTTCCTCCCACACGGCCTTATCGGTATTGACTCTTTATTCCTATAATCTGCACAGCGACTGCAGAGGACGGCGAGTTTCACACACATCAGCCGCAACGCGTCGGCTGCAGCAATTTCTGTTGAACGCCGCGCACGGTCGCACAACGTTGACCCTCAAACAAACAAAACTCATTTTTTAAAGTTTAAGGTCCCCCCCACCCCCCCACTCTCCCGCTGCACCGACATCCTCCACAGCAGAGCTCGACCACGCGGTCAAATCCGAGCACGGCACGTCTTTTCCGCGGCACGATTCGCCCCCCCCCCTAGACGGCGGGAAACGACCTCCCCTCCGAAAGGTCAGGAAGGCAGATTCAACCGACTTATCCGCGAACGTCTAAAAAAACCCCACCTTTTCAGACTACGCCTCCAAATGCTCTCTATCCGCAACGACACCGACCTTCCACGACCTCGCGCGATCGTATCGCTGGCTCTAGCGGTGCCCGCTTACCGCGCTTCTGTAAGCGACCTCGGCTAAACGCGTCCGGCCGGATGGCTCAATCGCGAACCGTCCCTCGGTTGTTAAGGTTTTAGGTTTCCTCGCTTAAATGGATTTGTAGCACTCGCTCTCTGATTTTTATCCGGGTTTCAGCTTTCGGTGGGAGAGGACGAAATTGCACCACCGGTGCTGAGACACAAAGCTCTGCCTAACCAGAAGGCCGGGCAGTTTGTCAGCTGCTTTGGGAGACCGTGGGGATTTTTCACGATCGTATTTTCGTTCCTCGTTTATTCATTATTTTTCCTGATTTCGATGTTCTTGTTGTTCCCTCCGCTGACCTACTTGAATACTAATTCACGCCGATTTAATTGTCTGTGTTGCCTTGCCACTCCCGTGGGTTTTACAGAGTTTCCAACCCGCATCTCACACGCAGCATCGCCAGCGAGCCGGCGCCATGGCAACCAGCACACTGTATCGCCAGTAGCAAGGTAACTAACGTGCCGTGCCTCCAGTACCATGGCAACCGATGCACTGTACGGCTAGTGCCATGATAACTGATCACACTGCACCTGCAGTATCGTGGCAACCACACACTGCACCTGCAGTACCGTTGGCAACCGCACACTGTACTGGTAGTACCATGGCGACCGCCACGGTCTGCTGGAGCCCCCAATCCAGGTCCTGGAGAGCCGCAGGGTCTGCTGGGGTGTTTGTTTCACCTTATAATCAACAACCAGTTCGGACCCAAAATACCAAATGAGGCGAGTTAACTGTGCAATGAGCTGCTTTGGGATATCAACAGAGCAGCGCTGAAACCAGCAGGCCGCTGGGGCAGCCCAACATGCTATTAAATGTCTCTGCGTTGGTGTTTTCTTTTTTCTGTCCAATGCGTGCAACACGTCGGCCAACTGAGTTACCACGCAGTTCAAAACAGACATGTATTCCAAATGTGCTGTCTTCACCTTCAGCAGCACTGACCCCTTAATTAAACAGAACCGAGCCCTTATCTGTTGACAACTCGTTCGGTCTAAAGGTCATCGATTGCTCCGCTATCGACCGCCCGGATCAAAGGGCGCAACCAATACGTCAGGGGGTTTCGACAGCTCGCTCGGGACCGGTTGACCCCAACCCTGTTTGAACCCAGCGGTTGCGCGGAAACCGTGTCAATGTTCGAGAGCAAGACGTGCCCTACGGCAATCGCAAGCTGTCCGTTGGTGATTCGAGCGAGATTGCGGACGCCAGTACTCACTCAGACGCAGGAATGGTGTAAACGTGAAACCGTCTGACGTGAATGCACGCTCGGGCAAACGGGCTCCTAATGTTTGATTGAAGCAAACTGAGGCACATTGCCTGGCCTTGCAACTCCTCTGTCTAATCAATCCAGGTAAAGGTAATCTCACCTGGACTGAGGGATGGAGGGAGGGAGAGAGAGAGGGAAGAGGGAGGGAGGTAGAGAGAGAGGGAAGAGGGAGGGAGGGAGGGAGGGAGGGAGGGAGAGAGAGAGAGAGAGAGAGAGAGAGAGAGAGAGAGAGAGAGAGAGAGAGAGAGAGAGAGAGTAAGGACAGAGGGATGGAGATGGTGCGAGAGAGGAAGAGAGGGAACGTTTTAATGAGAGGCAGACGCTGTCTAATTGCGCCTGAGGGAGAGAGGGGAGGAGACGGAGCGCTCTAATGAGAGACAGAGGTTCTTCTGTGCGACGGGGGCGGGAGAGGGGGAGGTAATTGGAGACGCGCGATATCGCTCGCCGATTTCTCTCGTCGTCTCTCCGCCCGTCCCTCCCCCGCTCCTCCTGCTTCTTTCACCCCCCACGTCCGCAGCTCTGGCGTCAGCGAAACGGGCCAACGATCACAAACTCCGCGGCCTTTCTGTTTGGACAGTTGCAGCAAACCATGAGGGCGAACTAAGATATTTGTGCATTCAAGACATTCTGCCAGTTTTTCTCTCTCTCTCTCTGCAAATGTCAGAGTCTCTTTGTCCCTCTCTCCTCTCGGTTACCCTTGTCCCTCTCTCCTTCTCCCTATCGCTTTATCCGGGCGTAACAATACACCCCTGCCTAACCTCTCCCATCTTTGTCTCAGAAAAATGGAAGCTTTGTCTCTGCGGTACATTCACCATGTATTTCTGGGCCACGCTGCTGTGGTCTCACGATGAAAAGAAAGGTGGCTGTGAAAAGGAATGACAAAGCACAGGTGAGGTCAATGGGAACTCAAACGAGCAAGTAAGCACCTGTAAGGCTTTTTGAAAGGCTCTCTCATTTACTGTAAATGGTCTTTTTCCCCCTATTTCTTTTACCTATGAGGTCACATAGTCAATACATTAGCAATCACACACACACTCAATATATTAGTCCTATATATAAATGAAATACTGATATATTGGACTTAATTGGCAGATACTATCGTACACACACACAATAATACCAGTATATTTCTTCCATTTTTCCTATTCTTTTTCCAAGGCTTTCCTTCTCCCTAAAAATGTAGCCATATATACCTATGCCCCTAGGGCCTGATTTTACAAGACATTTAGCACATGCAAAACCCTTTAGCACACACACAACCAATAACATGACCCATGATTGGTCATGATATTTGTTTTGCAGCAATCATTGGTTGTTTTATTAGTTTTCCATGTGCTAAAGTACATCAAGCTCCTAATGTTTGAATGAAGCAAACCAAAGCACAAATGAGAGTCAGTATAAAAAAAGCATAAATCCGTAAGTCTTTCTATTTATAGTTGGAGCAGCGGCACTGGCGGTACGGGGTAGAACAGTGAGGTCTCGGAAAAATCTGATTACTCTTTCTCCCCCTTCATCACTGCCGCTGGGTTATAAAACGCTAATCTCACAACGTTCCCGTCTCCACGCGGGTCTGCGCTGTGCGTCCGCGTTTTTCCGTTTTAAGACCACGCACAAAACCGTTATCTCAGTTCGTGTAAGACAGTGGTTCTCAAACTCAGTCCTGGGGGACCCCTGTGTCTGCTGGTTTTCATTCAAACCTCAACAGCAATCCCAGAATTTTAACAAGCTGTTAATTTTTCTTAATCAGGTGCTTTTCATGTTTTAGATCTGGGGTTCCGGAAAGGGCCAGCGTGGGTGCACACACCTGATTCTGCTAATCAATCACTAGAGTCATTGCTAAGCACCTTGATTAGTCGAATCAGGTGTGTGCAACCACACTGGCCCTTTCTGGATAAGACTGGGAACCCCAGCTCTAAAACATGAAAAGCACCTAATTAAGAAAAATTAACAGCTTGTATGTACTCTGTTAGAGTTGAATTAACGAGTCCTCTGAACTCCCAAAATTGATTTAAAACTGAGAATTTTACTGTGTATTTATAATATTTTCAGTTCACACAGGTCGGTTGTCTGTATAGCACCTTCAAAGCATCCAGCACCTCTAAACCATTTAGACTAGTTTATAGACACATCTCTATGAAGGTATTTTGTATTTTCGAGACGAACAGCCTATATTTTCGCGTAGCCTACGTTTCTCCATTCTGGAGTATATGTGGTTTGTTTTAACAAGGCGTGACGTTCAAATTCGAAACTAAACGGACAAACGGCGGTAAAATAAACACACAAGCGGCGTTCTCATTTCAGAGAGAGGGAGGCGCGAGGAGAGCAGATGTGCCCCGGCGAAACGCACGCAGGCGCGACAGATTAGCGAAACACGGCTCATTTGCACCGCCGTTCGCCTCGCCACCCAGGACCTCTTTTAACCAGAAAAACAAATATTGCCGCAGCGCTTTTTCCACCGCCGGGGAACGCGGAGTCCATCGGTTCCTGGCTTAAAGACACCTGCTGGGCTTTGCTTGGCCCGTCACCTAATTGGCCGACAAAGCGAGAACGCAGTGTGGCTGTTGAGAAACGACGCGGAGGTCAGCGCCGAGGAGAGCAGCCCGAGCAGGGAACAGAGTGTCGCGTTTCAAACGCCGCTGCGCTGAACCGGGACTTTGGCCTAGCCGTCGCCGTGATTCGCGCTACGGTGTCTAAAACATTAACCCTTAACTGATAAGGTTTGCCCTATGCACTTCTTGCTACATCTTTACTGCCAGCATTGGAGATTTTCGAGGTTTGTCAATGGCGGGTAATTTGGCAGTTGTGACAATGAAAACGTGACATTCACGAAGGTGAAACATGTCTAGTAAATATATTACTTATATCACCAGTTGGAATAGCCACATTTGATGATTCCTTCTCTCAACACGTTTGGATCTTTGCTTCTTTGGCAGTTCCATTTTCAAGTTTTCTCTGTAGATTTAATGAATGCAGCACACCAGGCAACACGTCCGTTGCATTCATGGTTCCCTGAGTTCCCTGACAAGTAAAACGTGAGCCTACTTCTAAAAAAACCCGAACATCAACCTGAGGAGATGCCAGGCAACGTTGGCTTATTTAGAGACGTTTGTGAATGAAGTTTGTGAGAATGCCACACCAAGCGCTTCCTGACTATATTTGTTCAATGCAAAACGTTGAATATAAAATCAACTCTGATAGAAACATTAACATTGATAGAGTAACTATTATCTAATTTGACTCAAATATGGATGATAAAAATAAGGATGAATCATATACCGTTAATTTATAATTAATAAATAAGTTAATTTGTCGCAAAAGTGATTTAGGGTAGAAAGTCAGTCTTTTAGCTGCCAAGTTCACAAAAAAAGAAACAAAAAAAATTCTGCACTAGCAAAATGGAATATTATCTGGTGCATTAAAGCAAAGTTAAAACCGAAAGAACAGGGTCAATTGCAGCGTGCTTAGCTGGACTTTAAACCTGAGGTTTAAACCTCTACACCACAGAGCCACATTGCAACTGGAACACCCATCCAAATCTGTGAAATAAGTACTAGATGTTCCAGTTGCAGTGTAGTTCTGTGGTCTAGAGATTTAAACCTGAGGTTAACTTTAAACTGCAGCTAAGCACACTTCAATCGACCCACTGTGTCAATGCACATATTTTCAAAAAAGTGTCAATTGCAATCAAAACTGTAAAATAAAAAATTGGCTTAACAGTGGAATTGGTGTTTCTGTTCAGATATCCAATCTTCAATCTCTCCTCCCACAAACCAGGATGTCCTCCCTTCTGTGGGGAAGACCTGACTGTGAAAGCAATAGCAGGGGCAGCAGTGATAAGAGCAATCTGAGACACTCAATCTGAACCTTGAGCCTTCACCCTCCCAAGATCCGCCAATTCATTCTTATCTCCCGTAGGGGACACCGGTCTCTGATTTCAGTAACCATATTCAGAGAACCACACTGAATCCTACACCACAGGGGCCATTCAATGAAAATAAATTACACTTCTGAAAACATTTTCACTGCAACATGTTACGGTCATCCGAGACACTTGTATTAGTATTATATGTCAAAAAATGTTTTCATTTTTTAATTGTCGGGCCTCAGTTCCACTGACTTGTACGTTTTTGACTCACCAGACCGGTGGTGGAGAGCCACAGGGTCTGGCGGGTCTTCATTAGGTCTGCCGGGTTACTCAGCGTTTCACCGATCGATGAAAGCAGTTCATTACACAGTTACCGGGCCTAATCTGGTTTCTAAGGGTCTCCATCGGTCACTGTTTTCACGGTATGAACAAACACCGGCAGACCCTGAGGCTCTCTGGGACTGCTGCACAGGAGGGATCCAAAGACGTGGTCAGGAAGCTCCGCCACCTGTCAATTAGCAGCGATGTTCCGCCAGTCCTGCATCGACTGAACCAGCATGTCCATTGATTTGAGTGCTTTCTGATCCCTGCTGCATTCGCCAAGGTGTCGAGGGACCACCTGTCGAGCAGACACAATGGTGGTGGTGTTGGTGGGGGGGGGGGGGGGGTAGGGTTCAGTGATTTGGAAACCGGGGGCACAGGTGGTGAGGGTGAGAGCTGCGACCGAACGAGTCGAGTCCGGACTTCTGATTTTTTTCTAGTGAGTCCAGGAAAAACAATCCCAGATTTGCTTATTGTAAGCGGACTTAGTAAAACTGCTTTCAGGGTCCAAAGGTTTTCTACTGGCTGGTGAGAAGTAGCCTAAACGGATGCAGTATGATAGATATTAACCAATGAAATTGTGGCTCACAACCACCTACAGGAAACTCAATATTCTTCAGTCAATGGTGGTTTGAAGGCAAACAATGAGGTGGCTACACAGCTTGTAGAAAAAAAACATTCAGTTTTGGTAATATTCAGAGTGTCTGAATTAAAGACATCAATTTTCATCAATGCTCTACTGTGCAATTTCTATCCAGATGTCAACCAGCTCATCATTTAGGCTGTTGATGTGGCCAGAAGAGACAGCACGTTTAGATGCTTTAAAAAAAACTACCTCAAGGCTCAACGAAAGACTCGCGGGGTTCTTAACGAATGTGCTGATTAACTGCACTCACTGCCGCTAGGGTTTGCCAACTCCTGTGTTTAAAGCGGCCGAGGGGCGACCCGTCGTGAGTAAAACCTTATCTGCGACAGCTCCGGGACTCTGACACGTCCGACCCCATTGTGGCTCGACCTCCCTGAGTTTCCCTCAGTCCTGAATGTCTGTCTCAGCCCTCGCAGAACAGCCAGCTGCTACATTCTACAGAGGCTCGAGATCAAACAGCCGGCTTTCTGTCTATAGCAAGTTCCAGCGAGGGTTCCTGGTGTCCTGGAAAAGGAAGAGGCCGGAAATCTGACCATAAAACTTTTCATTCCCTTTGCTTGACTAACAAGTGTGTCAGTCACCTGAACGCTGGCAAGTAACCCCTTAAGCTTTCTCTTGCGTTGTCGTGTTCTTCTAGTCGTGTCAGAGAATGCAAATAAGACAAAGTTGACTTTAGTAAAACCAGTTTAATGATTTAAAGCAGTGTTTCTTAAACTATGGGTCAAAATCCAAAATGGGTTGTGGGAGTATGAGTCTATAGTCCACTAAGCTATTCTAATGGGTTCATCCATCCATCCATCATCTTCACCCACTTATTCCTGGTGAGGGTCATGGGAGGTGCTGGAGCCTATCCCATGCATTGGGCAAGAGGCAGCAGTACACCCTGCACAGTTCACCAGTCCATCGCTGGGCACACACCGTTACCTCACAAACTCATACCTAGGGGCAATTCAGATTCTGCAGTTAGCCTACCTGCAAGTCTTAGGACTGTGGGAGGGAACCAAAGAACCCAGAGGAAACGCGCTAGGACACGGGGAGAACATGCAAACTCCACACAGAGAGGCCCAGGCCGGGCCTCGAACCCAGGAACTCCTTGCTGTGAGGCAACAGTGCTACCCACTGCACCATCGTTCCGCCTTACATTTCAAATTTGGCTCCCAATATTAGAAATTATTTCTAATTTGGGCCCCGATATTAAAAAATTTTAGAACCAGTGATTTAAAGATTTCACTTCAAGGTTTCAACAGCAGAATTTGGACACATTACATGAATGGATCTCTACGTCCTCGGCAGTCACTGGATTAAAAAATTTTGACACAAGGAAAATTAACGATACAAGAAAAACAAAATTAAACGCATTTATGTGACATGATTATTCAGCTAATCAACTGTTGATGGACAAGTGGAAAGAGTTTTTTCACTGGTTTAAAGGTGAAAATCTGTAAATAAAAGGGTGAGACTACATGCGATGACATCATCGCTACGCGCACACTGCTGCGGTCCTGAAACAGGCCGACGTATGAATCCGTCCTAATCAGACCTGGGCCAAATGTTCTGGATTCAAATACTTTTCTACGCTTGATTGAGTTTGTCTGGTGTATCGGAACCAATGAAATACTCTGAAAAAGCGCAAACCCCGCTTGCTGGTCCTCTAGGCATGCCCAGTCGCACCAGGCAAGATCAACAGAGCACAGAAAAGTATCTGAATCAAAAAACAAATACGTATCTGACCCAGGTCTGGTCCTCACGCGAACTCCCGTCCCGTCATCAGCCGAGGTCAAACCGCAATCCGACCGCCGGGACGCCAATAATCCCTTTCTAATACAGCGAAGGATTATATCCCGCGTTTAACGTAATGTCGCAGAGCCAGACAGAAGTTACAGCAACAGCATCAGATCAATGGTAAATGGTAAATGCACTGCATTTATATAGGCTAGCGCTTTTATCCAAAGCGCTTTACAATTGATGTCTCGCATTCACCAGAGCAATTAGGGGTTAGGTGTTTTGCTCAGGGACACTTCGACGTGCTCAGGGCGGGGGATTGAACCGGCAACCCTCCGACTGCCAGACAACCGCTCTTACCTCCTGAGCTACGTCGCCCCTATCAAAGTCTCGCAAAGTTCAGCTCTGAGAGACTTCAGCAGCACTGGCTGCTAGTGCACTGCAAAAAGCTCCAAATGAAATTCATATAAATACTGGTTTTGCTAAATGCCTTCATCCATTAGCAGGAATGCTAAAACCTTAGTAAATTGAACCTTAAAAGTTATTTCGAATAAAAATAAAAGCATAAATAAATAAAAAAAAACAAGGTGCTTAGGGCTTCCATGATTCGTGCTCTAAATATTACCAGCTGACCTGAGCTAGCAGCGGTTTATAGTGCTTATAAAGCCATTCTCTGGGACTTACTGTCCAGTTCTCAGAACTCGGGGCTTGTTTTGAAGCCATTCGTGCTTAAGTGTGCTAGCAGTCCTGCGTCAGGGATCTGATCCTCGTGCTCAGTGCACTGAAAAGCACTCCAGAAACTTAGCTCTCACACACCAGATTAAGGGTTCATGCAAGCCAGTGTTCCACACTCTTACTGAAAGATAACTTTTCAGACGTCGTGCATAGGAGGCTGTGAAAAGTACAGCTTGAGCGGCAGCCAAGAACAGTGACATGACATGAAAGGAAAGGAGAGAGAAAAAGAGAGGTAGGCAGCTGCCTGGGGTAGGGAGGGATGCACATACCTGTCCTCTCTGTCTCACAGCCTGCCTTCCTGTGTCAGTGTCTCTCCTTCTCTAGCCTCTCTCTATCTCTCTTCCCCACTCTCCCTTTCCCTTGCTTCTCTATCTCAGTCCCTCTCTCTTGCCTTTCTGTCTCTCTCTCTCAGTTCAAAGTCTGAGCCAGAGTAGGTGGTGCACTGGACCGCTCTCTGATTGGACGGCCCGGGGAGAGCTGGAGTCTGGGCTGCATGTGCTCAAAGGGAGAGTGTGTCTACGTGTTTGCATTACGTGCGTGTTCGCGTCTGCATGTGTGCGTACATGGGTGAGTGTGTGTGTTTGAGTGTATGTGCGTGCGTGTGCGTGCATGCGTGCGTACATGTGTGCGTGTTTGAGTGTATGTGCGTGTGTGTGTGTGTGTGTGTGTGTGTGTGCATGTGCATGAAAGCGGGGAACAGTCAGCCTGCACTGTAATATTTCAATGCATTTTCGTTACCCTCCCATTCACACAGAATTGTGTCCGTGCTGTTGTTCACACTGGGCTACCAGCCCTCCACTGTAACACAGTACCATACTGTCTCAATGCCGCAAAAACTCTGGGTGTGTTTCAGTGCACTTAGACACCCTAGGACAGGGGCCAGAGTTCCAGACGCAATGTGATCCATGATTGGGACAGACAGAGGGTACTGTAAGGAGCTAATGAAATGGAGGAACAGGAAATGACAGCGATAAATCACAGACTGATAGACTAAAGGCAGTTTATTTGCACAAACAGTTGATTTGACTGGAAACAGAGTTTCAGATTAGTTAAAATCTTTTCATGGTAAGAACACCATTTTAGTGGCAATGTCGTCATTTTACAGGTCAGCAGAGGCTTTAAAAAGGGCTCCTGACACTGGAAGATTTATTCCTTTTTCGAGCTTTAGTTATAAAATGTGACACTACAGATCAGCAGTGATCCTGTATTAAAAATTTGCATGCTAGCTAAGCCCATCTTAGCTTCAAGCTAGCTTCCTTACCCATTTTACCACACTGCCGCCCCTCCGCTCAAACTAAGACTGGTAAGGGTGGCTTCTCTCATTTAAAAAAATATCAAATTGAAACCAGCACAAAAGGGTGGTCTCCCCCCATAAAAACAGATGAACTGAGACCTCAACAGACTGGTGGTCTTGCAACCACATGGAGCTGAACTGAGTACACGTGCCAAACCGCTACTCCCAATATATGGCTAGGCAAGCCTAGCTGAGCCGGACCCTGGGTACTACCAGGGGGAACAATCTCTCCCAGAAACTGAAGTGTATGAATTTCTGTCCATAAATTACATTACTGCTC
Source organism: Anguilla anguilla (assembly GCF_013347855.1). Classification (NCBI taxonomy): domain Eukaryota; kingdom Metazoa; phylum Chordata; class Actinopteri; order Anguilliformes; family Anguillidae; genus Anguilla; species Anguilla anguilla. The sequence continues at coordinate 8,414,754 of NC_049216.1, forward strand.
CCTAAATATTCCTGCAGCTGCCAGAAGACACCTACTGGGCTCCAGTGTACTAGCCATACGTGGTCAGCAGGTCAGTCAGGCAGTTACGGTCTGTTCTAGGCTGGCCCCCGGGGTCCGGAAAAAACACCGCTTGTAACAAGCAGCAGACGTGACATTAGTTCTTGCCTCAGCAGGTTTGTCCGCCAGATGTCAGAGGGATAAATTTTTCATGATAGCGGTCGTATAGCTGTCTTTTCGATGCCAGTTCTTTGCGGGAAGAATGGTACAGAAAGAACCGGAACACGGGGCACGGTGTCCGTTTTCTCCATCGTAACTGTCCATCCTCCGTCAGCTTGGTGAACGGCAGCAAACTGAGAACGTAGCCTACATCTTTCTTCACGGCACATTAGAGACCTCCAAAGCCACAAGAAAATAGAATTCAGTCAACAAAATGGCTTCCATACCAGTACGTGAGTCAACAGATAATAGCACGACATGACGAACGGCCTTCGAGTTTTGGAGATTTATGGCAGTTCATAAAAAGCATTTCTAAAAAAGGGCTGTTCTACATTGGAAGCAAATGAATTTACAGGAACGGCCGCGTAAAGGACGAGCAACAAGAGTAGAAAAACGTGTTTGGCTTCTGCCATACGGCGCGGTCCTTGAAAACGGTCACGCAGAATTCTAGCTGCCATTTGCAGCATCTTTACAAGTGTGCCGTTACTGCCAACAGAGCAGCAACATCGCAGGATAGGCCAGGTTTAATAACACTGCTGTACAAAGATTAGTGGAGGAGCAGTTTGCCTACAATAGAGTTCCAAATCTTTTCAAGACATTGTTTTCCAGGACATTTTATGTGAACACCTGCAACATATAGAGTGGAGAGTGTGCAGGGGTGGGGCTGGTTGTCAGTCGTGGACCTGGGGTTGGGAGGCACTTTAGTTGTGGACCGTGGGCGGGAGAGGGGGAGAGCGAGACGGCGGGGGGGGGGGGGGGGGGGTTAGTGCAGAGAGATAATCTGTTCATTGCACTCGCAGACTGGAGCACCTGGTTTTGCGCTATTACGTTACACTAAAGATGTATTCCAGGGCAACTCATTGTTTTCCATGATGTAGCCTATAGGCAATTTTCTCATTTTCCATGACTTTACCATGACTGGAAAACTGATCTGCAGCATGGTGAGCGCAGTTTGACGGAACTGAAGCCAGGTGCAGTTCGGTGCTATTTCTAACAGAAATGTGCCTTTCTCAGCACTGCTGTGACAAAAAAAAGCACTGTGGAACTCTTCATAGAACTTCTCTGATTTATTCTGCTTCGTCAGTTCTTGCAGTCACTTAAAATGTAAAAAAACAAAAAAGAACTGATATCCTAAATTGCGAAAGAGACTAAAACAATGCAGTCAGCTGAAAGATATATATTTGGAGAAGTGCACAGACTAGAATTTCTCTGAAGAATTTGGAACCAACCACTTTGAAGTTGGGGGGGGCAACAGCAGGGAGATGGAGAGTGATAATAAACGATGGAATGAGAATGGGAGGAGAAGAAGAAACGGTGTCGACATTGACGTGTGCAGACAGAGCTCAGGCAGACCTTTCAGTGTAAAAGAGGAAAAAAATAAAAGAATAAAGCGAAGTGATGAGTCAGCGATGTCTTCTCGCCTGTCCGTTTCTCCTCCTCTCCCACCACAACCCGTCTGTCCTCTCGCTCTCCCATACTCTCATGTGACCCGTGGCGGTACACTAGTGTGATTCTACCGCACTGACTGAGAAGAAATTTCAGCCTCGAGAGGCAATTTTGGAGATTGTGCAGAAAAACGGCCACAGCTGACCTCATTATTTCGACTTGAAGAACAAGGGAAGAGTAAGCATTAGCAGTACGGAGATTAATGGGAAGTACATACAATTAAAGTACAGTGCTACCGACACTTTGAGCTGGGTTTGAGTCACACAGCAAGCCGGATTCCATACCTAGTAGGGCCCACCTGATACGAAATGTTCTTTAGCTAGAGTAGGTAGACCGGTAGCCTCATAGCTACACAATGAGCTAGGCTAACATAGCACTTACATCCACCTACACTGACACTCCAGTCAAGAGCGTCTGTCAAATGAATGTAACGTGATGTAATGTACAAGCTTACCTTACCATTTTGAGCTACTGAAATATCGCTAAAAGGCATTTATTATCACTCCAAGTTTAACCCTTTATGGCGTGAGATCACAAATATGTGATTAGAATGTTCTTAACTGAACATTCTACTGCTGATGTAACAATCACCACTGGTAACTGAAAGCAATTAAGTTCTATAACACTAACTTTGAATTTTGAAAAAACATTTCAAAAAATGGAATGGGTTACTGAAACTACGCTGCAAAGCATATGCAGTGGGTGTCTAGCAAGCTCTCCTAGAGAACGTATTTGTTATAAACCACATGCTTTTAAAACGCCGTTGGTTATTAAACCAATTAAATTACATTTCCAAAGTGCAGCCTGTGATAATGAATCCTAGAAAAGAGGATTTTTCAATAAATGCAGATGAATTTAAATCAATTTCCTGAATTGATATCAAATTGACTGCAACTCTGCTGGCTTGGTATGTACAGAACTGCATGTATAGAATGTACAGAACTGCACTGTTAGAATCACAAGCTTTATTAAACGTGAAGTAATAACAGACTGTGTTTACATACACACCTGTCATAATCTCATAGCACTTCAAAGCCAAGGGAGGAAACTCCTCAACCTCCACCAATGTGCAGACCCACCCGGGCGAAGCGTGGCAGCCATTTTGTGCCAGAACGCTCGCCCGCACAACAGCTGAGGTGGGGAGGGAGGGAGGGAATTATTGAGCCAGTTAACTTGGGGGGTTATTAGGAAGCAGTCAGATTGGGTATTCTGCAAAACTGCTGGAGTAACCCCTACACTTTGCAGTAAGTGCTGTTGGACGTTTAATGACATTGAGCCAGGGCTCTAGTGTAACATCCCATATAAAAGACAACATAAACCTACAGCACTGTCTTAACTGTGTTCTATATGGTCCAGTAGAACCAGGTGGCAAATGTGGAAATGAGTGAAAAGTGAAATTTGGGATGTAGGCCTATCTCTTTACACAGAGTCAGTGCATGAAACGGCTTGCTAGGCCATGCAGTAGAAGCAGAGACCCTCCAGGCTTGATAGCCTGTAGTTCGTAGGTAAATGACGAGCACATTTGGGCTGAGCTGAACGGCCGTGACTCTGTTCAGAGAGAATAGCGCCCCCTACTGGGCTGCCAGCGCCTCTTGCAGCAAAAACGCAGCCTTCCCAGCTGCGATTAGCTCCAGCTTCCAGAGCAAAGCTTCGGGGCGGTATGGCTGCATGTCAGAAGTCGTGACCACCAGGAGGCCTCCCCCGCGACAAGCTCCTCTTCCTCACCTGTCCCACTCTTCGTATCTCACAAGAACACAGTCGGGGAAACGTTACAGCCGGCCCCTTTGTCAACACTGCTGGCGGTGCTCATTTTTCAGGAAACAAAACTGCTGACTGTGAAGTATCATCTCTTGTACCAAGAATAGCTTAAACGTGACAGAATTAGTGCTCCAGCAGCATAAATTCAAGGCACCAGCCCATAAAAACTATAATGCTTAGGCTCAAAACAAGCCCGACACCGCAGCAGAAAAATGCTTTATTTCAGATAAAAATCCCAAAGTTGAAAAATGCTTTATTTTACGCAACATACAGCATATTTGCTACATACTACTAGTATTGCGCCTCCATTAAACTTACATTAGCAAAATTAATTTAGCAAGAACATTTCATGTCATAAATTTCAAGTCTTGGTGAGACTGTCCTTATAGTAGCCTATTTAATACAGCCTGCCAATTCTGCACAATATAAAATAAAAGCACAACTTGTATTATTGAAAAGCCAGCGTACCACGTATAATTCTTGATGATTTATGTCAGGTGATCTTAAATAGACTGGTTTTACCATGAGGGGAAGACACATGCACTCTAAAATAACCTGGAACACTTAATACATAACGTACTTTTGAGCCATGCGGGAAAAACGATTATGAGCATCTTACTATAATATCCACCTTACATCCAACAGTCAATTCAAGTGCATTAAACCAAGGTCAGATCAGGTCAAGACAGTTAAGCACCCTAAAGGCATTTTTCAACGGTCGAGAGGAGATTATGTGCGAACCAAGGTTAAGATTAGTTTCTTCATCGCTTGTAATTCATAAAATGACAGCACAGCTGCACTATCTGTCAGACTACATTGAGCGCAAAATGTTTCCAATTAGATTACCTTGGATTAGAACACACAACATGATGGCATAAAGACGACACACTATTTCCTGAAGACTAAATTAAAACGGAAGTTGTTTGGAAAAAAAAAACCGATCTCATTCAACAATATAGTAAGTAATTGTAATATCCTTTAAGCTCGCTTTGACACGCACGGCTGCAGTTGTAAGTCCTGCATCATTCTTAGTATGACAGTCAGAATGTCCTCACTGACTATAAAAATAAAAATCTTCCCCAAATCCAACGTTTTGTCATTATGAAAAATATATTTTATAAGATACACGATACCTACAACACTTTATAGGCTAGATGTCTTATCTATTTAAAGTATGCATATTATCATTTGCTCATTATGAATTAATCTGACAATGTATTAAATGTAGATACTTTAATGAATGCGTGATGTGTCCGCAGTTGTGATAAACCGTTTCTTTTGCAACAAAACACACACTTGTGATTTACAGTTTACATAATACACAAAACACAGTTGTTTGCCCGGCAGGCGTCCTCATTCAGAGAGATCTTCCAATCTCAAGGATGTAACCATGTCAAGGATGCAGAAAGAGCATACAATGCAGAACTCAGACTCGTGACACGCAATATCAAACAATGCACATACAACGCAGAACATCAGTTCAGAACACCAGCACCAGTACGTTATACATTTTGAATGTCAACAAACGCTACCTTTGCTTTACCTTTTTATCAATCTCTGACAACGGCAAGCAAACGGTACTACAATGTCGTTGTTTAATCTTGGCCTGCCTTTCAGATACGCATGCACACCCAAACGTACACGCACGCAGCCACTCGCATATTAATTGATTCGGTCACAGAAACGTGCCTTTTTTCCCATTTAAATGGCCATCCGTGCGCGCGCGAGGAAGACCGCACGCACGCCCGACCGTGTCTACACCACAACCTACTACGCCCCCGGCAGCCCGCTGCAGAGGCACAGCGGTCCCTGCTGACCCGTTAATCCGAGGATAAAAGCCAGCAAACATCCTCTCCCATTTAGCGGTGGTATTTCCTTCCTTAAAACGTGCTTCCAACAATAAAATGCCCAAGGTAGTTAAAATCTTAACGGTTATCTTAGCCAGGTGGCTAGCTAACATTACACATAGCAAGCTCGCTACCATTTAACATAACGTTACTACAATAAAATGCAATTAACGGATTTCACTGATGTAGCTACAAATGCTTGGTTAAATTTTCTAGTCGGCTACTAAGTTAATATTTCACAGCTGTTGTGATCAAGTTGCTAAACTAAATTGCCACATAACGCCGTAACATCGAGTGAACATACCTAGCGATTTAGCCGTTTCCCATCGCTGCAACCTCAACGGGAAATTATCCTGCTGCCTGGTCAGTTAGCCTTAGCTATATCGGGATACAGCGACAGAAGAGTCGTTATTCCCTCGCGATCACGCTATCGTTGTTCTCTTCTCGGGTTTCCCATGTATGTCGTCACACTAGGTAGTAAAAGATAACGGTAAATACCTCGCACTACCTTCATTCCTGGCAGCACGCTCGCAATGTCTTGCTCAGTACCGTTAAAGGTACCAGTTCTCTTCTGCATCCTGGAATAATTTCTTATCAGATAACCGACAACATTATGCTATTTTAAACGACCCATTTCCACGCAAATATTTTACATTGTATGAAAATGACAAACAAAAACAAATATTATGTTTCAGTGATTGCATTACCTTGCCTGCAGTACTGGATGCGAGTCGTGTTTTATCTTGCTTGTGATCTAGCTAGCTGGCTATATCGTTTTGCTCTATCGCGGTCTTGGCTAGCTATATGCACTGACAGGCTGACAACAGTTTGTCCAGCCGGTGTTGGTTGCGAGCGACTCACGGTTGGGAGGGAGTGAGAGAGGGAGGGAGAGAGGGGAGGGAAAGGGAGGGCTTGGCGTAAGGGAAGCTGAAGAATGCAAGGACAATACAGGAAAAAAAGAAAGGGATGTCCTCTGGTGGCAGTGCTATGTCACTACAGACAGGGAAAGGGCAAGCGCATGCAGTCGAGGTGCACGGAAGGGGGGCGTGACGTCACCCCGAGAGATTTATGTACTGACCTTGAAAGAAAAAATAGGAGATATCATTTTCTGACGTGAATTTACGTCATATTGCTGACGCCAGCGTATGGCACAGTCAGCATAGATTTTACTCATGAAGTAATAACACGTGATTTTCCAAAGGACAATAAACCACTTGACATCTGAACCCTTGGTTTTGTGAACTGATGACACAATTCAATCAATTCTGACAAAAAGACAAAAAACATTTGCAATCTTTGATTTTCTTGGTGTGGTGGATCAGACCCAAGACCCTTTGAACCTTTACTCCAATAATTATCGAAAATTCAGTAATTAAATTAGATTATATTTAATGTTTTCCATACTTTTGAGAGTTTATAAACAGGCAATTCTGTGAGTCATACTATATAGTGAGATAATGTGAATTAAATTTGCATGTCATTTATATTATACAAAAAAACATATACTGCAGCGAAATATATAATACGTAAAATTGGTCGACCACAAAATATCTCTTTATTCTGTGTTCCATGTGAAACAAGAACATTTAAAAAATCTACATGATCCAGTGAAAACAGTAAGATCTGAACCAACAATTACAACATTAAAAAAAATCAAGACGTCTTTAAAATATGAGCTGCACATTTCCAGTGTTTTAGTCCGGGCTCACATACAGATCCCCGGAGGGCAGACAGCTTCCTTCATATACCTCTAACACACGGGGGCAGTCGAATTTGAGATCGCAGTTCACAAAGCTGTGTTCCATACGCGCAGCATACGTCGCACAGCATAAACCGCGTACACGTTTTCCTTAATTTGACCAGTCCACATATGCGGGGAGCATCGGTGAGATCGGGGAATGCCTTAGTCAGCAGCATAACGGTCGTGATGTTGAGGTGGAGGCAAGCTCCTCGCAGGAATTGCGCGTCGGCGTTTCCGCAGAATGTCGAGGGTGGAATGTAAATGCGCTGCATTGTTTAAAGGATCGCGAGGTGCCACCTGCTCAGACGGCTTCCTAAAGGCACGCACTGAAAGGTCGCACATGTAATGGTCCCAATGTCCTTTAGCCCAGCGGAATCTAGCCCACAATCCACAGAAAGACCAATCACATTTAATGTGACCCGCACCCTTGTATAAATGCATACTTACATATGCTCACAAAGGGAATTCAAATATATTTTTAACATGTCAAAGCCCCTACATGTATACTGTATGGCTAGTAGAGTACAGGTAACAGGTGCGGTGTTGAATTTAGCAGGTGTATTAGTGTAAAGTAGTGTACACACTAAGTTATTAATTTCATGTGTCATCTCATTCCCAGTCCACAGTTTGGGAGTCCTAGCTGCTGTATATCCCAGGATGAAATAAAAGCAGCTTTAATCATTGATTCCTGTCCAAGTAAATCCTCCAGCTTGCACACAAGTCCTTCAGAGGGATGACCAATCTATTTCCCACAATTCCCATCTGAGCCTCGTACGGCCAGGACGGATCAGTACCGGGCGGTGGCGGTGCGGTCTACTCCGCGGAAACGGTGGGGGGGTCGGGGTCCAGCCCCACCCTCCTCAGCGACTCCCTGTACTTCGTCCTCCCCAGGATAACGATGTCCTCGATCTCCTCCGCCAGGTCCTGCCTCCCGCTGTTCTTCATGGCCTCCAGCAGCTCCGGCACCGCCCCCGGCCCCGCCCCTCCGCGCCGCCTGGCCCAGTGAAAGAGCATCTCCAGGACCATGCCTCCCAGGTTGTCTCTGATTGGTGGAGAGAGAGAGGAGCGGGGTCATTGCCATATGGATTTTGCAAACATCCGTGCATTTCATTCATACAAATCTACAATGTGTGTATGCATTTATATATTTACAGCATGACTGGATTTCAGGGTGTATATACCTTAACAGCATAAGTCAATGGTTATATTTCTTACTATTGATACAATTCCAGTGCCCTCCAAAAGTATGAGAATGGTAAAGTGAAATGTTATTTTTACAGGATGCTGAAGGCATTTAGATTTGAGATCAAAAATTAAATACGAGACAAAAGTACAAACGGTTTTTATTTCATGGTATTTGCATGTATGTTACTACTTTACAGAAACAGCTGTTTTTGTGTTGGCTCCCCCTTTTTTCAGCTGTGCAAAATTAAGTTAATGGATCGACTTAAAAGTAAACCAAAGCAACAAAGTCTAATATGTGGTTGCATAGCCCTTAAATGCAATAACTGCATCAAGACTACAACCCACTGACATCACTTAACAATTCTTCTTTCAAATTAACTTTGCAGGCCTTCACTGCAGCTGCTTTCAGCTGATCTTTGTTTCAGTAGGTTTCGGTCTTCAGTCTCCTCTTCAGCAAGCGAAATGCACTCTTGATTGGATTTAAATCAAGTGACTGACTTGGCCAGTCCTGAACTTTCCACTTTTTCCCCCACTGATGAATGCTCTGGTTGTGCAGGCGGTGTGTTTTGGGTCACCGTCTTGCTGCAGGACGAAGCTCCAGCCAATGAGCTTGAAGGAATTTTGGTTCACACTGCAGCCAGACAAAATCCGTCCGTGCACTTCCGAATTCCCACTGCTGCCAACCTCCATCACATCGTCAGTAAAGAAGAGTGAGCCCGTTCTAGAAGCCGCTATACACGCCCCAGCCATGGCACCACCTCCTCCATATTTCACAGATAATGGGCGGCGCTTTGGATCATGGGCTGCTCCTTCCCTTCTCCGCACTTTCAGCTTTCCGTCACTTTGGTAAAGGTCTATTTCGGCCTCGCCTGTCCACTGAACGTGGTTCCAGAACTCTTCTGGCTCGCCTCGCCTCATTTTTTGGCAAATTTAAATCCGGCCCTGCTGCTGACGAGAGGTTTGCAACTTGGAGCGTAGCCTCTATAATTCTGCTCTCCATAACTCTTCTGCGTGCGCTGGCTTCTGATATTTTCACCCCTGCCCGCTGGAGACTGCTGATGATGTCACACTGACCAGTCTTTTAGGGTTTTTCTTCACAGCTTTTTAAGGACTTGTCTGTCATCAACTGCAGTTGGCTTCCTTGGCCGTCCTGTAGGGTGTTTATGAGTCCTATCACACATACTTATACACAAACACACACCCACACCCATACATACACACACACACGCACGTCTGTGTGTGTGTATGTGTGTGTGCATAAGTACGTGTGATTGACTGTGCTTTAATCCCCTGCAGTGGTCCAGATGGTGCAGTGATGACTCACAGGCATGAGACTAAACCCAGCGATTCTCCTCCAGTCTTCCTGCATTCGCCTCCATCCGTCCTCCTGCATCAAACACCCGGCCTGTTCCTCCTCCCTCCACCTCCCTGCATTCACCTCCATCCGTCCTCCTGCATCAAACACCCGGCCTGTTCCTCCTCCCTCCACCTCCCTGCATTCACCTCCATCCGTCCTCCTGCATCAAACACCCGGCCTGTTCCTCCTCCCTCCACCTCCCTGCATTCGCCTCCATCCGTCCTCCTGGATCAAACACCCGGCCTGTTCCTCCTCCCTCCGCCTCCCTGCATTCGCCTCCATCCGTCCTCCTGCATCAGACACCCGGCCTGTTCCTCCTCCCTCCACCTCCCCTTACGCAGTGCCGTCCGCTGCTCCAAAGACTGCAAGCGCGTGAGTGTGTGTGAGTCTGCGGTACCTGTGTCTGTACTGAATACGGTCCAGGTGTGGTACCTGTGTCTGTACTGAATACGGTCCAGGTGCGGTACCTGTGTCTGTACTGAATACGGTCCAGGTGCGGTACCTGTGTCTGTACTGAATACGGTCCAGGTGCGGTACCTGTGTCTGTACTGAATACGGTCCAGGTGCGGTACCTGTGTCTGTACTGAATACGGTCCAGGTGCGGTACCTGTGTCTGTACTGAATACGGTCCAGGTGCGGTACCTGTGTCTGTACTGAATACGGTCCAGGTGCGGTACCTGTGTCTGTACTGAATACGGTCCAGGTGCGGTACCTGTGTCTGTACTGAATACGGTCCAGGTGCGGTACCTGTGTCTGTACGGAATACCGTCCAGGTGCGGTACCTGTGTCTGTACGGAATACGGTCCAGGTGCGGTACCTGTGTCTGTACTGAATACGGTCCAGGTGCAGTACCTGTGTCTGTACTGAATACCGTCCAGGTGCGGTACCTGTGTCTGTACTGAATACCGTCCAGGTGTGGTACCTGTGTCTGTACTGAATACCGTCCAGGTGTGGTACCTGTGGCTGTACTGAATACCGTCCAGGTGTGGTACCTGTGTCTGTACGGAATACCGTCCAGGTGTGGTACCTGTGTCTGTACTGAATACCGTCCAGGTGTGGTACCTGTGTCTGTACTGAATACGGTCCAGGTGTGGTACCTGTGTCTGTACAGAATACGGTCCAGGTGTGGTACCTGTGTCTGTACGGAATAAGGTCCAGGTGTGGTACCTGTGTCTGTACGGAATACGGTCCAGGTGTGGTACCTGTGTCTGTACTGAATACGGTCCAGGTGTGGTACCTGTGTCTGTACTGAATACGGTCCAGGTGTGGTACCTGTGTCTGTACTGAATACGGTCCAGGTGTGGTACCTGTGTTTGAACTGAATGCGGTCCAGGTGTGGTACCTGTGTTTGAACTGAATGCGGTCCAGGTGTGGTACCTGTGTCTGTACTGAATGCGGTCCAGGTGTGGTACCTGTGTTTGAACTGAATGCGGTCCAGGTGTGGTACCTGTGTTTGAACTGAAAGTAGTCCAGGTGTGGTACCTGTGTCTGTACTGAATACGGTCCAGGTGTGGTACCTGTGTTTAAACTGAATGCGGTCCAGGTGTGGTACCTGTGTTTGAACTGAATGCGGTCCAGGTGTGGTACCTGTGTTTGAACTGAATACGGTCCAGGTGTGGTACCTGTGTTTGAACTGAATGCGGTCCAGGTGTGGTACCTGTGTTTGAACTGAATGCGGTCCAGGTGTGGTACCTGTGTTTGAACTGAATGCGGTCCAGCTCCTGGTAGCTGATGCCCAGGTTGATGCCAATCGAGCGCCATTCTTGTCCAATCTGCAGAGATATCGCCAAGAGGTTGGCCTCTGTCAGGTAGCCACTTTCAGGGTCACCCAAATTCAGGGGCGGGTACTGCAGCTCCTCCACCTCGCCCTTGTCGGACGAGGCTCCCTGAGGGGGAGAGAGAGGGAGAGGGAGAGGGAGGGGGGGAGAGTCAAAGGGAGAGAGGGAGAAGGAGGAGGGGAGAGAGAGAGGGAGCGGGGAGAGAGGGTGAAAGAGGGGGGAGGGAGAGAGAGGGAGAGAGAACGATAGAGCGAGAGAGTACAACGTGTACAGACAGGATTTAATAATTCAAATCATGTAAGAGAACAGCTCAATGATTGAACTAATTTAATGGAACATAGAGGGTACCGTGTGTATTAAAGAGGGAGAGGCGAGTAGAAATTAGGCGCAGACCAAGAACAAGAGAAGCGTGACATTGATCCCACACCTTCAAGGTCACAGGGTAAATTAGCACTAGCATGACTCGTTTCAATTGGGCAAGGAAAGAGCGCTGGCAGTGCGCACCTAAGATACAAACGCTCTGGGAACAGAGGGCTTCCAGAACTGTGAAATGCTGCCAACTTTGCAGTGATGTAAACACACAAATTTGCATTTTACGCACCTTCATTGATTGAGTCTTCCTCATTTCTAAATAGGCTGATCTCACCGTGTAGCTATGCACCTTAGTTTAAGCGAATTAACCGTAATGGTATGAAACGAAACGAAACGAAACAAAACGAAACGCTGTGCCACGTCCCCCCTGCTGCCCGGGGCAGGGCGCGCGCGGGCGCTGAGCGGGCGCCAGAACCCCGCTCGTCACTCACAGGAAGTCTCAGGGGCAGGGTGGCCAGCCATTTGCTGTCGTGGCCCTTCCTCTTGCACGCCACCTCCGGAGGAATGTCACTGGGCATCTCCCCTCTGTAAAATGAAACCTGGGGAAGGGAGGGATGGAGAGAGGGAGGGAGGGAGGGAGGGAGAGAGGGAGAGAGGAAGGGAGGGAGGGAGGGAGGGAGGCAGGAAGGGAGGGAGGGATGGAGAGAGGGAGGGAGGGAGGGAGGGAGGGAGAGACCAAGCCTGTGTGACCACATTTCTACTTTATCACAGGGCTGCACGATGTATAAAATCTTTGTTCTTCTTAATAACCATTTTTCTTCAGTCATACCCGATGCTGTAGCAAAGAACCAACGTCAGAGGCCATGTGAAATGTTTTCGGGAAAGACTTCATCACTGATATCTACTGGGTGTTGACAAGACGGCCAATCAGCAGCTTCCATGTGATCATGTGATTTGCTTTTTCAATTACACGGAAGCCGCAAGGCCTTGCTGCTGATTGGCCATCTTGTCATTACATTAAATTACATTACAGACGTTTAGCAGACGCTCTTATCCAGAGCGACTTACACAACTTTTCACACAGCATTTACATAATATCCGTTCATACAGCTGGATATATACTGAAGCAATGCAGGGTAAATGCCTTGCTCAAGGGTACAACTGCAGTGTCCTACCCGGGAATCAAACCTGTGACCTTTAGGTTACGAAACCAGCTCCTTACCCACTATACTACACTGCCACCCCAGTGGATATCAGTGTAGCTTTTTTTCCCCGGAAGCATTTGGTTGTTCACAACCCCCCATCAGGACTGATTAAAATGACAAAATGAAAGATGACTTGTATGCCCCATGGCGGCAGTTATTTTTATGACGCATAAAAAGATGGCGGTTTGGCACATCCCGCAGCCCTAGTTCATCCCACACGGTTCAGACTCGGCACACGCACGGTTCCTGTTTTCCCTGCATCCTCTCCGCTGCGTAGTGTAGCGGTGATCTCCAGTCCCAGTCATTTCAATCGGGGAAACCCAGACAACAGCCCCGACAACAGCGCTTCTAGCTTCTAGCATCAACAACGCCGCTCCGGGCTGTCCGTTTCGGGCGCACGGAACGATTAAATCCACCGCCGGGATAATGGCAAGCCAATGCCGCGAACGAACGTACGAAACGAGCGCGGCGATAATTCGGAAACCCCCGACGGACATGTGTCCTGGACGACAGCACCAGTCAACCTCTTTCAGTCTGCCTCTCTACGCGAGTAGTATACGTCACCCGTTCACAAAACTTTCGAAAGTACCCAGAACGCAGCGCGCAGCCGACAGGACGAGAGTGTGTAGAGACGTGAATGTAAAAATGATGCATCTGTGTGACGTAGCACCCAACAGAGCTAGCCATCACGGTGACAACAGCTGGACCAAAATGATAAGGACAGTTTCCAGTGCTACGGTACAATATCGAACATCCATCGGTTCCTCATATGCATAATCGCTGTCTACCAGGCCAGACACTACCCCCCATTCTATTGCCCCCCTTGACTTACCTGCCCTCTCACGGGCTCCTGCGTGTCCCGGCTGGGGCAGATGTACACCTCTTTGTGATTCTTCAAGTGGGAGTAGAAGGCGAAGGAAAGACGTCCTTCAATGCAGTCGGGCCGGTCTGTGTGGACAGAAACCAGGGCTTACAGTAGCCTGACCAGCTTAACCTTACAGTACTATGAGCCTGACCAGCCTAACCTTACAGTACTATGAGCCTGACCAGCTTAACCTTACAGCACTATGAGCCTGACCAGGTTAACCTTACAGTACTATGAGCCTGACCAGGTTAACCTTACAGTACTATGAGCCTGACCAGCTTAACCTTACAGCACTATGAGCCTGACCAGCCTAACCTTACAGTACTATGAGCCTGACCAGCTTAACCTTACAGCACTATGAGCCTGACCAGGTTAACCTTACAGTACTATGAGCCTGACCAAGTTAACCTTACAGTACTATGAGCCTGACCAGCTTAACCTTACAGTACTATGAGCCTGACCAACTTAACCTTACAGTACTATGAGCCTGACCAAGTTAACCTTACAGTACTATGAGCCTGACCAGCTTAACCTTACAGTACTATGAGCCTGACCAACTTAACCTTACAGTACTATGAGCCTGACCAGGTTAACCTTACAGTACTATGAGCCTGACCAGCTTAACCTTACAGTACTATGAGCCTGACCAGCTTAACCTTACAGTACTATGAGCCTGACCAGGTTAACCTTACAGTACTATGAGCCTGACCAGGTTAACCTTACAGTACTATGTGCTTAACCAGGTTAACCTTACAGTACTATGAGCCTGACCAGGTTAACCTTACAGTACTATGAGCCTGACCAGGTTGACTTTACATTACTGAGCCTGACCAGGTTATATAGATATATTCATATGGCCATCATGATAGCACAAAACACTTATTGCTATCTGGCGCCCTCTTGTGGAAATTTATTTTGAAAATGCAGTGAGAAATGTTTCAATGAATAATCAATTTTCATGTAACAATTATATTTTCTGGGCTCAGAATGTCCACGACCGCAATTAAATGTTATGTGACAGCCATGTGATATTAACAGAACCTTAGAACTGCTCAGAGACCATGAAGCACAGCTGTCAATCTTCTTAATCTCTGAATGCAGACTTCGCCCCTGAGGGGGGTACTGCCACTTGCAGTGGAGAGCATTCTGACCTGTGTTGATGTCGATGCCCCTCTCAAACCCGGCGAAAAACTGCTCTCCTTCCATCAGCTCACACAGGTCAGAGGGCTGGGGTCCCTCATACAGGGCAGAGAGAGACTGCACCGCGCTGTCCACCTGCGGCCAGAGGGAGGCGCTGTTACACGCAAACACACGCACACAGCTTCACACTTACACGCGACCTTCCACAAACACACTGTTTCGGACACTCATACACACACACGCATACACGCATGCACACACACAAAGAGTTTCACACTTAAACACAAACTTCCAAACACACCATTTCACACAGAAAGCCTGTCACTCACACCCTCCCTGTTTGTGACAGAGGTGTTCTAGGGCCCTAGACCTGTCACTCCTACCCTCCCTTAGACTGTGACACCTGTTCTAGGGCCCTTAACCTGTCACTCACACCCTCTCTCAGACTGTGGCAGAGGTGTTCTAGGGCCCTAGACCTGTCAGTCCTACCCTCCCTCAGACTGTGACGGAGTGGTCCCAGAGCCCTCAGTTTGCCAGGAGCCGTACCTTGCCCGTCGGCAGACACTGCAGCAGCACCTGCATCGGGTCGGCCTTCCTCTGCAGGACCAGGAACTGCACCCGGAACTGCCGAAGCCTGTGATAAACCTTCCTCACCACCCCGCTCACGCTGCGCTTAGTTGTGTACCACAGCCAGTACCTGCAACACACACAAGCTAATTACACAGCCACGCATCATAAGGTTTCTCTGTACAGGATTCCTTACAAATACACCTTCACACGAATCACAATCAGCGCGCGGCTACCGTTAGCGCCGCTAGCACGTCAAAGCGTCCGATCGAAGATGAGCAGGAGAAGCTACGCTAAATGGGTGGAAGGCTCAGTCTGTCCACAGTCCAATGTTGGGGGAAAACGAGTAAATCATCTCTTCAGCGGGCCAGCGCACAGCTTTAACTGGGCGTTTCAGCTCAAACATTCTCTAGGGAGCTTCAACATGTCCTCAGCAAGGTCGCTGTTAGCCGCAGACAGCACGTTGTCTTGCAACAGATACTGCTGATCGATTTCCAATACAAGATTCTTATTTTGTTTGCTGATGACAATGATTTTAGACGGGACTCGACAAAAAGAAGGACGGTGGGTTCTATAAACGACAAAGATTTATTAAACCGGATGGCAGGCTAGATTGGCACAGTCCGTAGGCCAGCTCTCGACAACTCGCAAACCCGTGTAGGAATCCACCGTGAAATATGTATTTGCCATATAATGCCGCATAATTTTGTATTTGATGTGCACAAAAATATTGGCACAGATTAAAATTGCACTTGGTATGGATCGGTCACAGAATTCATTCATGATCAGGTAAAATAAATTAGCATAGGCTGACAGCAACGATCGGTTTAACGACAAGATTTCATGCTCTTCCATTTCGGCTCAACCTGCCAATAACTGTTTCCTTATTTCTTATGTTTAAATATGCACATACCAGGAGAAGTGGGTCACAGTAAAGATGGCGTAGAGGTGCGTGATTTGGAGAGAGGACTGGGGGGTGACGTCGGTCCAGGTTTGGGCCGCCTGGTCCCCGTGCAGCAGGTAGAGGCACGACACGTCTACCGTGTGACCTGCGCAAAGAGTGCACGCTAAACACATGCATGTTCATCCTAAAAACAGCACGCTAACAATAGCTGTGGGAGCAGTGGTGAGGGAACTGCTTCAGTACTAATAATATTACCCATATAGCAAATGCTAAATCCAAAGTGACTAACACAGCTTTTATTCTTTAACTAGTCAATCCGTTTATACAGTTGGACAATTGCAGAAGTAATTCATGTTGAGTGCCTTTCTCAAGGTACAGTAGCAATGCTCCACTTGCAATCTCCAAATTTTACTGTTACACTAAATTGCAGCCCAGTGGTAATGACTATTATCGAGGCACATTCTTGTTAGCTGAGATGGAGTACCAGTGAGTCCAGGGGGCAGTGGGACCTGAACTCTGATTGGCTGCAGGAAGGGCATGCTGGGAGACTGGGAGAGGCACAGCAGAGGGCTGACACTGGCCTGGGGATCTCCAGTCAGCTTCTGTACCTCCGACACCTCCACCTGCAGGACCTGGAACACGAACAACTCATCACCTGAGCATCAACTGATCACCTGGAGCAAGTACAACTCATCACCTGAACATTAACTCATCACCTGAACATCAACTTATCACCTGCAGCACTTGATCAACAACTCATCCCCTGAACATTAACTCATCACCTGCAGCACCTGGAGCAATTACAACTCATCACCTGAACATCAAATCATCACCTGAACATGTGTTTATCACCTGAACCACCTGGAGCATGAACAACTCATCACCTGAACATCAATTTATCACCTGGAATAAGAATTCATCACCTGAACATCATTTTATCACCTGAAGCATCTGAACAAGAACAACTCATCAATTCATCACCTGAACAACTTATCACCCTCAACACTGAAGGTGATCAATCCAGTTACAATCAATTAACAACAATTTATTACAATTATTCTAGAAATACATTTCCCATGTTCCTCTACAATTCCCTCTACAAGTTATAAAGTGTCCAGAATCAAAAGCCAAATAAACTGGAACGCACCTGAAGCACGACTGTGCGGTTCTGGAGGGTGGACAAAGGGGGAAACGTCAGTTTGATTCCTGGATCAACACGGGACACCAACAGCGCCCCCTCTGGCGACACACAGCAACTGTCCCTCACCAGACGAGAGACTGCCACAAACCAGGAGAACTGCCTCACCGAGCAGCAGGCCAGCTGGGGGAAGAAGGAAGGTCACATGATTAGATTTCTAGCCTCCATTCTAGATAAAATTTTGTCACCATTCTATGATCATTTTTCTGTAAATGAAATAGCGGCATATATCTCACAATTATGGCCCTGTCCTCTTCAGCAACTGGGTTTTTTTTACCTGTAATTTTTTCCTTATTTGACACTTGTGTGTATTACCTGTCTTCGGTATTGGGGAGTAGTTTAACTACAGTTAATTCTGAATCTCTTTTTCCATGCCAGCAGTCTCAAGTCAGTTAATGCTTAAATTCAGCAGTCTCTGTGCAGTCACAGTTAATGGTGAAATTCAGGTGTCACTGTTCAGTCACAGTTAATGGTGAAATTGAGCTGTCTCTGTGCAGTCATAGTTAAAGGTGAAATTCAGCTGTCTCTGTGCAGTCACAGTTCGAGCTGAAACTATACCCGTGCTGGACGTCCTCCTGGCCGGACGCTGTGCCTCTGGCTCCCCCTCCTGGTCACAGTTGGTAGTGTGCTCCAGGACTGGCCGTCGAATCGGCGGACCACCACCTCCCCCCTCCGAGACCGATGGTAGGGCACACACACCTCCACTGGCTGGGAAAGAGAGGAGAAGCCCAACGAGAGCATAGGCTGTGTGGTCACTTTAAGGTAGAGAGTTAGGGTTAGAGGCAGAGAGAGATGCATACCCCACTACACTGACAGAAATATTCTGCAATAAGAAAAGCATACTTTCGTAAATCTTTTTAAAAAACAGATTCGCTTCCCTCAGTAACTAACAAAAGCAGCGAGAGCATTTAAGGAGGGGTTAGGGGCCCCAAACAGTACAGCACTAATGTGTAACATTATTTTAATTTTAGGTCTGCTTTCTAAATTAACCAGCAGAACAATCAGTCTGCAGCTGGCAACCACAAGCGTACTTTCTACCCATCTTGCATTGTCAAAAACAAAAGCATCACAAACTACTGAAAGTCCATGTCACAAAGAACATTCCCAATGGGTGTTGATCACAGAGAACCAAAAGCTGTTGATTAAGCAAAGCCCCAGAAAGGGGATTTCAAACTCAAATCCAGGAGGGCCGCTGTGTCTGCTGGTTTTTGATGCGTTCCGGCACTTAAGCACTTTGATTGGTTAAGAGTTAAGTACACACCTTGTTTCCGAGGCCTATATTGGCTGATGACTGAAAGGAAGTAACAAAAACCAGTAGGGACGACAGCCCTCCGGGACTGGAGTTTGGGACTCCTGCGACACGGGGGGGGGGGGGGGGCGCTAACGGTAAGTCAAACGCAAGATGGGGATGGTTCTCGCCGCGTCATAAAAGACCCGACGCCAGCGACGGAACGCCTAAAAAAAAGGGGCGGTTTTTGTCTGCGGACGCACAGGCGGAACGGTTAATGAGTAAATGCGTCTGCCGTCGTGTAGAAAAGCGTCGAAACGTGCGTTTTATTCTACAGAGGCACTGCCGTTTTAGTTTCGCCGGGCGGTTTACGGAAGCGTGCTTCTTATCGGACCCCCGAAGGAAAACAGACTTTACTGCGCTGACGGGGAGTCAGCAGGTGTGATAAAGAGACAGGGCTCAGTTTGCAAAACAATCGATGGATCAGCATTATGTAAACACTATATTCTCTATAATAGAGTGTAATCATGTTCGGTATTGTTGGAAAGCCGAGGTCATGGGGAACAAGTTGGTGTCTCAGCTACAAAGGTTAACCCAGTGTGGTATGCTTACAGAGATAGCGCAAGCAGGATCACTGATACACCGTTTTGGTATGGATTGCGCCTTTATTTGATGACTTACGGCTTTCCCTTTATCTTTGGGTATATACAACGTGAACGGTGCAATGGTTCAAGGAGACTCATCAACGCGGACTCCTACGCGTCACGCGCGCACATTTTTTGTACCGTTTGTATATTGCCATTATCGTGCTAAGCGTTAATACTTCTCATACTCAAACATGGCGCTTATTCCTATCGCTCATTTGATCCGCCCTCGTGTCCTTGGTTCCCGACTGACCCTGGAAACCCGAACGAGGTCCGCCATCTTTAAGGACATTCCAGTCGGTGAAATGCTCCCAGAGGACGCTTCAAACGGACTCTTGACCGCTATTTGCCAAATACGCGTTTCCTCAATTCCTTTGTCCTCAGAAAGGAAGCGAGGAGCTGAAATAAGTGATCGGAGTGAGCCCACGGTTTTCGTTTGACAACACTGAAGCCTGTGACCTCTGACCTCCAGGAAAGCCGTGCCGTGTGGCAGGAGTTCCAGCGGCCGGCTCAGGAGGAAGTCGTGTTCCTCGAGCTGCACCCACTTCCTGTCTGGCCTCTTCTCCGCCCACTTCAGCCGCCGCGTGGTCGCCACGGCCCCCCGGGGGAAGAGAAGCTCCGCCCCCCCGGGCAGGAACACGTGGCAGCCGGTCTCGCTCACAGAGAACCTGGGAGAGGGACAGAGAGAGAGAGGGGGAGAGAGAGAGAGAAAGGGAGACAGGGAAGGAGAGAGGGGGAGAGAGAGAGAGAGAAAGGGAGACAGGGAGGGAGAGGGGGAGAGAGAGAGAGAGGGGGTGAGGGACAGAGAGAGAGAAAGGGAGACAGGGAGGGAGGGGGAGAGAGAGAGAGAGCGAGAGAGGTTGAAAGGGAGGGAGAGAGAGAGAGAGAGAGGGAGACAGAGAGGGACAGAGCGAGAAGAAGGAGAGAAGGAGAGAGAGAGCGGGATAGAGCGAGAGAAAGAGAGAGAGAGAGAAACCCAAATCACACAGGACTGCCTGGGCCTCTCTGTGTGTTATTCCTGCATTCAGGCAGAGGTGATAAGCAGGACTGACCCGGGACTGGCGTTTGTTTAAGGGGTCACCGCGGGCACTCCAACCGCTGTAATCAGCGCTAAGCACAGTCAAAGGAATGCAGCCAATAATGCAGTTAAGGACCAATCAAGGAGCTTGTTGGCTCAAGGCTGCAAGTCTGTAAACCAGGGCTGTCCAATCTTATCCAAAAAGGGCTGGTGAGGGTCCAGGTTTGTGTTTGAGTACTGACCTAACCTAAGCCACCTGACTGAACCAATTTGAAGTTGATTAGGTACTACAGTTTGTCTGGTTTAGTGCTGAGCTGGAACTAAAGCTCACACCCACTCCGCCCCTTCTCAGATAAGACACCTTGGGTCACCTTGCGGAAACTGAATGACTCATTCTGATGATTCAGGTACGGCATTGTGTGGACTGCTTAACAAAGCTGTGTTGGCTTTTTTAGGTTGGATGTCAGAATGGATTGTCAAAACTATTGGAGCAAACTATAAGGCTCATTTTTCGTTTTTAATAATCTGTAATATCCAGAGCTCGGCAGAATCTGACTCACTAGGTATATGATTAGTATCGCTGAAAATAAACAACGATATATGTAAATTTGTTACACATAATTGGCACCGCAGTTGTAGCAATTTTTAAAACAGTATATAGCCGTGAAAGAATGATTTGCAGAAAGGAAAGAGATTTACCAATGTTGCTTGGGTCCAAGGTGCAACTCTGGAAGTTCGGTTTCCTTTTGGCCTAAAATATGACACACCTTGGGTCAGTGACAAATCTCCACAGTGGTGATCTCAACCACTAGACATTGTCCATAGAACAGATCTACTCTCCTATAGGTTTTCATTTCAACCCTAATTTTGCACACCACATTCTACGAATTAGCAGCGTAAGGAGATCTCTAGCTGTTGAATGAGGTGTGCTTTAGGGTCGGAGTGAAAACCTAAAGGATGGTAGATCTCCAGGAACAGGGTTGGGCAGCCCTGCCCTAGAGTATCTGGAAAGGGTTAGAGTCACAGTTTTCAAGATTTGTTTCCAGCAATTTGATTTCTACCAAGTGTAAACCAGCATTATATTATAGGAGGTTAATTTGACTAAAACTTCCGCAGCCTATACGTGATCATTTTTCAGAATGAAGTATGATCAGCAATGCACATCCCTGGAAGTTATCTTAGTGGGCTAGCGGACTTATCTCACATCAGTGTTAACCTGGTCAGACTCATAGTACTGTAAGGTTAACCTGGTCAGGCTCATTGTACTGTAAGTTTAACCTGGTCAGACTCATAGTACTGTAAGGTTAACCTGGTCAGGCTCATAGTACTGTAAGGTTAACCTTGTTAGGCTCATAGTACTGTACGATTAACCTGGTCAGGCTCATAGTACTGTAAGATTAACCTGGTCAGGTTCATAGTATTGTAAAATTCTGAGCCTGACAGGTGTAATGAGTCATATTAGGCCTTTCTAAAATAGCAGGAGAAACTTGGGTGGGGTTGGGGGGGGGGGGTCATCTTGACCAACCTGAGGTAGGCAGGGGAAGCGGGGGAGGGGTGGGGGGTCTTCCCAGGGGGTTGTTGCGTACGTCCAGTTTGATCAGCTGGGGCAGGTCTTTCAAGCAGGCGGGGATACAGCGGATGTCGTTGCTGTGGATACTGAGCTCCCGCAGAGAGAGGAGAGACCCTGAGAGAGAAACAAAGGAAAAGAGAGAGAGAGCGAAAGAAAAAGAAAGAGAGACAGAAAGAGATGCACTGAACACTGCAGACAAGCTTAAAACAGATTTGGCCTCTTTGTTTTAGTTCCACGTTACCATTCATCTCTCTGTAGAGCAATCGCATCCTTACAACACATCCAGTACAACAACTCCTCCTTCTCCCCCTGCCTAAGTACAGCCCCTCCCCCTTGGTATGCATAGCTCCACCCCCACCCAAGTATCACTGCACCCCTTTGCTTAGTCACTGCACCCCTAGCCAACCACAGCCTGCCATCCCCAAACCAAGTGTAAATCCTCCCAGTTGCTAAGCATTACTCCTCCTCTACGAAAGCATAGCTCCTCCCCTCCCCCTTAGCAACCATAGCTCCTCCCCCACCTAACCCCTTCCAAGTATCGCTCCATCCCATAGCCAAGCATCATCTATGGGCACATTCCAATTGCTTCCTTTTCTCCTCGATCATTGAATGACCTGGAAATCTATCACGGTCGGCCATCTTTAAGGACATTCCAACCCTTTAAATGCTCCTTGAAGGAGCTTTGACTGAGGAGCTAGGAGACTCCCGAAGGATGCTTGAGCAAGGAAACACGAGTGCTACCTTTGCTGAGGTGTTTTTTTTGGAACGCGTGACAAATAAATGATCGACCTGTGTATCCACCTCTCCCCATCTGCCACGTCTCAGCTGACGTGGCTTCAAGCGGACGCTTGACTGAGCAAGGTCGTTCCATTTGCCAAATACACGTTTCCTTGGTTCCTCTGTCCTCACATCCTTTCCTGGCCCAGCAAAGGAAGTGAGAAAAGGATGTGAGGAAAGGAAGCAAGGAGGTAAAATAAGCGATTGGAATGTGCCCCGTCTCCCCTTTACCAAGCGTAGGTCCTCCCACTTGTTAAGCGTCACTCCTCCTACCCAGCCCCTTCTGATTACAGCCCCTCCCCCTCCATAACCCCGCCCCTTCCGAGTATAGCCCCGCCCCTTACCCAGCGTGACGGGCAGCTCTCTCAGCCTGTTGTGTGAGAGCTCCAGGCTCTGCAGGCCCCCCAGCAGGCCCAGCTCGGCGGGCACGCCCTCCAGCTGGTTATGGGACAGGTCCAGGGTGCGCAGCGCCTCCAGCTGGCCCAGGCCAGGCGGCACGGCCTGCAGCTGGTTCCCCAGGAGGGAGAGGAACGTCAGGGAGCGCAGCTCGCCCACCGAGGGGGGCAGGGACGTCAGGAGGTTGTGGGAGAGGAGGAGAGAGGAGAGGAGGGGCAGGGAGAGCAGGCAGGCCGGGAAGGAGGAGAGGCGGTTAAAAGAGAGGTCCAGGTGGGTGAGGGAGGTCAGGGAAGAGAGGGACGGGGGGAGGGAGGAGAGGAGGCCAGGGAGGGGGTCGCCCGAAGCATCTGGCAGGCAGTGACCTGAGGGAAGAGGGGGAGGGGCGTTACCACTGGTCCCTAAGCATTAAGCCAATGTTTAGTACAGAAACTTTAAGAAATTTGTGACAGTACCACTAGATCTATGAAAACTACAGGGTACTTCAACTGAGTGCCAATTTATTATTCATAAGCTCATACCCATATTTCACGTTTATATTTAAAACTACCCTGGTTTATTTTCTAAGTCCTACATAAGTGGCTATTGAGTGGCTCATACCGCTAAAACACCGTTTATCAGTGCAGCTATCCAGCCTAAGGCCAGCTGATGAATCCTTACAGTGGCCTTGCAAGGCTGGTGTGGTCAAGATAGGACTTCAAACCACAATCTCATAATTTCATCTGAAATGTTTGTAAAGCATTTGGTCAAAGCTGAACTAATTACTGGAGATTTCAAAAATATTTGTTTGTTATATTTTTCAGACTTGAAGCTGAACTGGAAAAAAATTGTTTCACAGTTGCGTTGCTGAGAAGTGTGGGATCACCAATGATCTCTAGAACTCTAGCACAAACACTATAAACAGAACTGAGTCACTGCACCGCTTGTTTTGATTTTATTTTAATATTCCAAAAATGTGGTACTTCATGTTTGTGGCTCGCATATCTGTAATACGTTAACATGGATTTGTGAATGCGTTAACATGACTCTGTGAACCGATTCACTCCGATTCATTTACGATCCGTTCATGACCAACACAACACAAGCATATGAGTCAGTCTTCCTGTGTGTTAAATACAGGAAGTAGCCAGGATTTCAGACAGCCTGTCTGTATCAATGCACTGGAGTCAGTCAGTGGATGGGCCACTAGTGCAAATTTAAGCACTCGAGTCAGTGTGTCCATGTGTCGGTGCACCAGTCGGCCAGTCTACGGCAGAGACTCCCAACGGGACACGAGCGTGTCAGGCCGCAGGTGCGACAGAGCGGAGCGCCCTACCTCGTATGGCCAGCGAGCGCAGTTGCGTAAGGCGGGGCAGGACCGTGAGCGCCCCCTCCAGGCCGTCGCGGTCCTCCGAGCCGAGCCGCAGGAACTGCACCCCCCCCAGCCGCTCCGGGGCCCGCTCCCACAGGGCGGGGAGCACGCCCGCCCCCCCCAGATACACGTCCAGCGTCAGCCTGGTGCCCGCCAGAACCACGGAGACGTCCGCTGAGGGAGGGAGGGGAGGCGAGAGACGGGGCGGAGAAGAGGAGGAGGGAGAGGAGGAGGAGGGTGGAACGGGACGGGCAGGGTGTGAGGAAGAGGAGGAGGAGGAAGACGTAGAGGAAGGCCAGGCATCTGCGAGACAGAGGGACGAAGACGCAGAGAGAGATGGAATTGCAGGTTCTTCAGCAACGTGGTCCTCCATACTCTCTTCGTCCCGTCTTTGGCCTTCCTTCACCCTCCCCTCTTTCCGTCCATTCATTTCTTTTTCTTTTCCCTTTCTTTCATTCCCCTTCATCCCTGTGTTGACCTGTTCCTCTCCCTCTCTCCCTTGGTGCTGCCGCCCCAGGTCAGACTGTTCCTCTCCGCTGTGGTGCAACCCTGTCGATCCGTCTTTCCCTGCGCACCTCTCCAGTTCCCCTTGCGGATCCTCCTCTCCTCCCTCCTTTTTTAGGCTTCTCTCTCTTTCCTTATCCATGCCTTTTATTACCAGATGCAATAGTTTGCTTCACTCAGCCTTCAAGGTGCTGTGGATGCTTCGCGGTGAAGGAGAAGCTCCGGCATCTCCTGTCCTTCTTTTCTCTCTCCAGCGCCATGGCGCGTTCAGGCGGCCTCCACATGCACAGACGGGCAAGTCTGGACTGGCACAACTTTCGCACGCGCAGGACTCCTGAGGCAAGCGTGCGATGGACTGTGCGTGTGAGAGAAATAGAGAAAGCGACAGACAAAGAGGGGGAGGACATTTGTCAACAATCTCAGCTAGAGAACACGTCACGTTATACACTCGAGATTCAAGTGGTTTGAGTGGCTAATGTTTGAAAAATGTACATTGTCAAGCATACAGCAAACAGATGGTTGTCTAATATACACAGATGGTTAAACAGTTTAATTGGCCTGCGAAGGCGACACATTTTTAACCAAGTTTAACGTTACCCACACCGGTGCATGTCACCTTTCCTGAATTTCCTAGCAAAACTGCTACTTAGCATGCAACAGATTGGAAGCATTAAACATTTAAGGTAGTTAGCTAAGACAAGACTAAAGCTGGTGAGGCACTGATCTAAGGCTAAATTAGCTAGTGAACTGATGATGTGTCTTTACATTAAAAGCGACAATGGCAACACTTTACATCATTTCCATGGGTTTTGAGCGATGTCATCGGCCGTGTCAGTTATCGTTTTTCCTACAGCATGGTAAGTTCTTCGTGTCTGTATCGCATAGTATTGCTTTAGTTTCTAAAACTCGTTGCACTAGCTTTCCGGCTTCCAACTTGTAAACTCTCACTCCGGCTATGTTAGCTGCTAGCACAAACTATTATTGCCTGTCAGAAGCGCCGCCAAACTTTCAACCCAGGGCGGGACAGCTCTTAAAGAAACAGTGGCTTGTTAACGACATGCATTTACTTATATAGAATTTTCTGTATCAGACAAAGCGCTAACCCTAACCAAACACAAGTAAACCAGCCTGAAGTAATTTGGCTTTTATGTGACGTAAATCTGTTTTATTTTAATTCCGCAATAACAATCAGTATGTAAGAGCCAAAATGGAGTTTATGTTACGAATCAATGTCAGTTTCCGTAAAAAAATAGGCAACTGTAGTCAATGGATGAATTGGGTACTTTTCAACCAATAAACGATAAGGCTTGGCGTAGTCCCGCCCATATGATCCATCTTCCGGTTTCGGAAACCCGTGTTCCTTCCTTTCTGCCACCGCGAGTTTCCAAGAGGCACGGTTTAATTGTTTCTCCGTCAAGTGAGTGAGCAATAAAACAGATAAAATGTTGTCTAAACGACCCCGTGCGTTACTGTCTTTACTGGAATACGATGTTACAACCGCGCTATATTGCCAGGCAGCCGTCGAAAGTTAAAGTATAGCGTAATTTGGCGTTTTTAAATGGTCCAGGCTAGCGACCATGTGTTACAGATATAACGGCGGCCTACCAACCACTGCAAAAGCTAGTGAAGGGCTGCGAGGTTGCTAACATTAGCGGCTAGCTAATGTAATTTAAACTGCGATTTATATTGTTCGCTTGTTAATAACATGGGATAACTTACTGCTTTATTGCAAACAGTTGGAGAAACATTATTCCCTCCCATGCATTTTTGATGATAATTTTGGGTTATTGGCTCGCTAATGCTGTTGGATGTAGCCAAGTCCCTTAGGTAGCAGCACCCGCCGCTATTCTCATGCTCAGAATTTTTCGTCCTGATTCATAAATATTCCTCTTATTTCGCTTAATTACACAACAGTTCCTGCCGAATTATATTTACATCAGTGACAAACTAGATTTTTGGTTTGATGACGACACGGTTTATTGTATAATTATCTGGCCAAGTTGTGACATTTTCTTGTCTGTTTTCGTCTGTCATGTCTTTGAGTCGCAGCGTATGTCCAGTACCTCTATACGTGACCCCATCTCTCCGTCCCTCTGTAGGATGCGTTACGTAGCTGCCTATCTCCTGTCCGCCCTTGGTGGCAACAGCAGTCCCCAGGCCAAGGACATCAAAAAGATCCTGGAGAGCGTGGGGATCGAAGCCGACGACACACGCTTGGAGAAGGTACGCGCTTCGTGCTACACTGTAGGGGAACTGAGGTGCTTGCGATTGATTTTACTCCCGTGCGAAAATATTTCTAATGTGTTAATGCTTTTCGAGGGATAGTTCAGTTTGTTTGTTTTTTAGATCTCAGTTTAAGAGTATGCTTTTGATTGGCCCAGACTGTTTGTGTGTTTGAGAGATATTTTAGATAATTAAAAAAGACAACCCATTGGTTTTACATTGGCTGTAAGGGCATTCATGGGATTGTTGTCTAAATCGAGAATATAACTTCTAGTAACCTCAAATACAGCAATTGTATGGTCTCAGAGGTTCTATGTGCATATGACCTCTCTGTTTTAAAAAATATATTCTCTTATTTGCTGTTGGAACTACTTCCTAAATTGCATGCAACTTGATATGGTTGCACTCAAGGAAAGTAGTACCAGCAGAATAAAAAAAGTTTGTTTATTTTTATAAAAAATGAATAAATGTTAAATTCAATTCATTGATACCAACAGTCTCTGGAAACATAACACTGCACAAGCTGCCTTGTTATTACTTGTGTGTGTTGTCTTGCTTTAGAGCCCTAAGCCCTAAATGAGTTTTTAAATTCCAATAAATGCATCTTAACATACTGTCGCATTTCCAGTTATGAGTTGAGCATCTTTGCACCTGACTGTCTGCTTTGCCTGGAAAGTATAGGTGTCTTTAGTAGACATCCATGTAATTGTATCTGCATACTCGTTATTACGAAAAACGAATTCAGCAATGTGCCTCTCAAATTTCCTTCTCTGTACCACGTAATCAGTTTTCATGTTGTATATTTTATATATATTTTCATATATATTTCATATATTGTAAGCACTAAACTGAAATGCTGTGGTTTCGGGTGTGTATCAGCGAATACCATGCACTACAGGGCAATTTCATCTATTCATGTGCAGATCATAAGTAAATGTTTTCATAGTGAAAAGGAGACTGTACTGCTAGGCTGATTGAGTGATAGATTTTTTTTCCCTCTCTCTCTCTCAGGTGATCAGTGAACTCAGTGGCAAGAATGTCGAAGAGGTGATCGCCCAAGGTGAGTCCAGGCGATTCGTCCATCGATCAATTATTGGAGTTATTAATTTTGTACCTGCCAACGAGGCAGGAAGAACGGCATGGTCCTTCCCAGCATTCCCTCTGTCCTTGGCAGTCCGGGGAAAACTGCCCAAATAAATACAAAGAAAGATTTCAGCACAGTGCATCCATCGTTCTTGCCAACTTTCGAGCTTAGCCGGTGATTGGATGTCCGCTAAAATTAATTGTAAAGTAATTGTACGACCAGAAGTCACCGGTCACTGGAGAGGGTGATGTGTGAGCCTTTTTGACGAGACACAAAGTGAGGTGGAAGTAATTTCCCTCAAAATGTTTCCATCTTGCAGGAGTCAGTTACCTTGGAGTTTAGCCCTGGCGATTGCACCCAAAATCTGTGAAAATCATCCATTAATCCTTCAAATGACATTGAGAGTCAAGAAAAATATGAATCTGATTTGAGTGGGAGCTCGGCATCCCACTCTTTTGTTTTGGTCAGCTGCAGCTTTGCCTGAAGTTGGTGTGTGTGGCATCATGGCTGTTTGTGTTCTCAGCCTGCCCTTTGTGTGTGTGTGTGTGTGTGTGTACGTGAGTGTGCCTGTGTGCACGTGAGTGCGTGCGTGTGCATGAGAGTGCACGTGTGTGTATCTGTGTGTGTGTGTGTGTGTGTGTGTGTGTGTGTGCGTGCGCGCGCGTTCGCTTGTTCGTTCCTGTGTCTGAGTACATGTGTTTAACTGCTATGTGCGTGTTTAACCGTGGGTCTCTCTCTCTCTAACAGGCTACGGTAAACTGGCCAGCGTGCCCTCCGGAGGTGCCGTGGCCGTCGCTTCCTCTGCCGCTCCAGGAGGGGGCGCTGCAGCCGAACCCGCTGCTGCTGGTGAGCTGCGTTACACACAAAACCCTGTAAACTCACCAAGCTCAATGTTTCAGCCACTCTTACTGCACACTTAAGTAAACTGTTATCTGGAAATTTAGTCTTGACCCCAGGTGCCCTGTGTCTACACCAGGGTTGCCCAGCCCTCCCGCCCTGTCGGTTTTCATTGCAGCTCTAATTAGGCACACCTAACGCTACGAATTACCAGCACAATGCAATCTCTAGCTGTTGAATGAGGTGTGGCTTTGTTAGGGATGGACTGAAAACCTACAGGACAGTAGATCTCCTGGAACAGGGTTGGGCAGCCCTGCTGTACACCATCAGGAAAGGGAAATTAATTTGTGAGATTATCTTCTGCTAAACATTCTGCACCCTGATTCTGCACTCTGGTACTTGAAGGTTTTGGCCAGTTTTGGTTTAGTTTTTAAATTTACTGATGCTCCACCCGAGAATTTACCATTTTGATTTGCTTGCCTCCAATTGGAGACCTTACCAACACAAGCTCACAACTTTCTCAGAAGTTATTGTTTTACTAGAAAAGCACATCCCCAGAATTTGGATAGATTTATCGCGTGCCAATGTCAACCGGGTAAAACTGGCAGCATACTCTGTAAGAAGAAGGAACTTCAGGATTGAGAACCACCGGCGAACATGTCCACGAACACTGTTGTCGGTGTACTCAGTGAAAACACCGTGCCGTGCTCAATGAAGTCACTCCACGCCTCTGGGGTGTGAATAATTACAAATAATTACGAGGCAGCTATTAACCGGGGCTGGAATCTCGCCCAGACCTCCGTCACACGGCCCATGCCATGGATGTATAAGGAGAAGGGCTATGTGAGATCACAACACAAAACAGTTTAAAGTGGCTTTAGTTTATCTAGCTATGCGAAAGAAGAAAAAAAGGCGAAGGAGATGATGCGTTTGCCCTCTAAATCAGAGTAGGACGGAGAATGGAGAGTTTTGTCTGTACATTTGGTAAATGCAGAGTTTAGACAAGGGGGTCCACTTTCTCTTATTTCCGAATGTGTGCTAGGCGTTTTGATGACTTGCTGAAACGAGTAGCACCATTCATCAAACATGCGGGAACTCACAGAATTCCCATCTCAACAGAAGAGAGATTGGCGTTGACTCTCCATACATGGCATGTGAAGTCTTCCCTCTGAACTCTCAACCATGACGTAACCAACCATGTGATATTTGGACCAATAGCTGAGAGTGGGAGGTCGGAGAACAAGAAAGAAGTTTTCCAAAAGTTCTCCCTGGAGGCCGTCGCACACTGCACCATACGAACACACAACACTGCATCTTTTTGTTCTTCAGTTGTTCTCATTGCTTCGTTTTGCTAAAAAAAGTTCTACTTACGAAGTATACTGCCTACTTAAGGCTTATTGGACCATAATGTTAACCTGGTCAGACTCATTGTACCATACAGTTATGAGCTCTCTGATTGGGTTTATTATACCATAAGGATGTGAGGAACTTGGTCAAGTTCAGAGTACTGAACGGTTATGAAACTCAAAAGTTGAAAATAAAAGTATTTTTGCCCCTGTGACAGTGGTTTTCACCTCTGCAATGCACTTCTGCCATATGAGAGAGGCTATTTGTTTAGTAACTTGTAGTTAAACCGCCCCTTGGTGACGATGGTGAATTGTGTACAGATGGACTGCGTACACTCATAGCGTGTGCACGACGACCCCAAACACAGGATTAACCCCTCACTCCCCCTTTTCCCGTTTCTGCAGAGGAGAAGAAAGAAGAGAAGAAGGAGGAGTCCGAGGAGTCGGACGACGACATGGGATTCGGTCTATTCGACTAGGCACCCCTCTGACAAAACAAATAAATTTTCCAGATACAAATTCTGTTTTTTCTTATGTTTTTCAACGCTGTCACAGTAGCTATGCGGAATTCTCCTGGGAGTGTTGTGACCTACAAGTGAGGGATACGTCTAAATTTCATGATTATTGATGCCTTTAAATTCAGGGATCTCAAACTTCAGGTCTGCAGTCTTCTAGTTTTGGGTGCGTTACAAGACTTGCTTCACGCCCGGTTTCCAGGACTTAAATTAACCACCGATTGAAAGAAGCTACCTAATTTGAAAGGTTATTGCTGGTTTGTCAAATAGCGCTTTTGGGATTACGTCTTGTTCTCACTGGGCTGCCTGTGAAAGGGGTCATTTTGCAGTTGCCATCTTGGCACATTGGTACACTTCGGTGGGGCTACTGGTCTTAGAACTACAAACTAGGCCTGTAGGGAAATTTTGAGACTCCCCATGATTGAGATGACGTCACATGTTAAAGTTAGGGTATTCCCATCAATGTTGATCAGACTGTTTCCTCCAAACTCTCGATGCTGCATGATAAAAATATATCACATGTATAACTATACACTAATATAATCCATATGTAATCCAATAAACCTATATCAGTAGTTGCAGCTAAGCTTATGGAAACGCAAGAAACCACAGTATCCACTAGAAAAAAAGCAAACGCAGAAGGCTTAAAAAAAACCATACTTAGCAGAAAACTATTGCCAAATAAAAGTGCTAGAAGACTAATATTTTTCCAAAACTAACAAAACGTTATTGCCAAGTAAAAGTGCTAGAAGACAAATATTTTTCCAAAACTAACAAAACGTTATTGCCAAGTAAAAGTGCTAGAAGACAAATATTTTTCCAAAACTAATAAAACGCTATTGAAGTACTAGAAGACTAACATTTTTACAGTGACCCTTATGTAAACTGAATATATATGGAAAATTAAAAATATATATGTGCAAATAAAGTCTAACGTTTCTGAAGAGCTTGCTGCTGTGGTGTCTTTTCCCTCGTGAAGTAGTTTTCTACAAATTAATGATTGGACTTTGAATTCTGTCGGTTCCTAGACACGACAGGCCGAATCCACAAACCATTCCTTCAGCACTGGACAGGGCAGTTCAAATCAATAGCCTGCTGAACAAGGTAAAAAGGTCCTTGGTTGTCACAGACAGATAGTGTAAAATTTGTAGTTTTATCCAAAAGTAATTTTTGAATAGTCTTTAACTATTGAATATGCTCTTTTAAACATGTTAACAGAACTCCTCTTTTAAAAGCAATACAGAAGCAATACAAAACGTGCTTGAAGTAATGGATTCTTATGAAAATTATAAAGCTCGATATACCCTCTACAGATGTAACGCTGTAATTCTAAGCTTTTGAAGTGGCAGAAAATTCTAATGAATGGTGTTAGGTTGGTGCCAAGCTTAGTTCCTGGAGGGCTGCAGGTTTCGTTTCAGTCGACATCCAATTGAAACCCTGGAAATGATGTGGGAAAGCATGTGGGATCTTCAGCCAATCAGTGGCAAATGAATCCCTACACTGCCACAAAACAGCAAACATTGGCCCTGCAGGATGAGAGTCTGACACCTTGCAAGTATATGTAGAACAGGGGTGCCCAATCCTGTTCCTGGAGATCTACCATCCTAGAGGTTTTCATCTCAACCCTGATTTGGCAAACCTAATTCTACTCATTAGCAGCTCAATGAGATCTCTGGCTGGTGAATGCGGTGCGCTTTGTTAGGGCTGAAGTGAAAACCTACAAGACAGTAGACACCAAAAAGCTGACGGAACGGTCAGTCGTGTTGGCCAGCAGGCCTCAGCAGTGGCATGGTTTGGTTGTGACCAATCGAACGGGAGCCTGTTCCAGTCTCCTGGCAACCTGCCGTGCATCAACCTGCCTGGGCCTTGAAGCTGGACTGCACCGGGCCCAGTAGTTGGCCATGGCACGTTCACCTGACCCTTGAACCGACCGAGTCTCTCCGTATATATCTGCATCCTGCAGCAGTAAGTCTGTTTTGGCTTGTCCCCCCTACCTGGATCGTGTTTAGTTCACAGGCTTTCTCCGTCCGTTTGCTCGTTTTCACGTATCTGTTTCAAGGTGTGTGTTTTTTTTTTTATGTACGCGGCAAGTAAATCTGTGTTCTATGAGAAATGCAGTCAGACACACACACACACACACACACACACACAAAGACCAGCAGGGGGCGTCTAATTGCAAGAAAGAACATCCAAACGAGTCCTCCGGTCGGTAACCAACATGAAACCTGTGCCTCCAAGCAGCAGCAGAAACAGGCAGACCTTGGATGAAGACCAGCAGACTGAGGGCTTTTTTCCCTCAACTCCTGTAGCAGTTTGGTCATCGGTCCATCAAGCAGGAAGTGGGGAAAGTCCCCAGAAATCCAGTTAAAGCACTAAAAGGTTTTCATTAACTGTAAACCCGTCTAAACCTTATTTTATTTAATCGTATTGTTCTACTGATAGAGCAGCTGATACAATTTTACAGTGTTATGAAATGTATTATTCTTTTATGATCTCAAAGTATAATTAGAGGCTTAAATGTATTAGGAAGAATACTGATGGTACACTCCAAACTACAGTTAACTTTGTTTTTTTTAAAATTTATTTCTTTTTATTTTTTTTTACAAAATTAGTTATGTTCCAGAAATTGAAATCATTGTATCAAAGTCTCTCTCCTCTCTCTCTCTCTCTCTCTCTCTCTCTCTCTGCTTTTCTCTCGGTCCCATTTTCAGTCAACACAGTTTTGGTGTCAATAGTGAATCATCATCATCATATCTCTTTTTCTCTCTCTCTTTCTTTCAGTCACTCTACCCAAGGTTTTTGGCTGGACTGCAACAGCGGGGCCAGCCCTACAAACGCGAATGTCTGTGACTGAGTGACTGAGTGAGTGATGAAGTCACACCATTGGTCGACCGGTCCAGCCATATACTATGTTTTGACCTGGTCTTGTTGTAACCAGGTGGACTTGCCATTGCCAGCGTGTGGGCTGGTTCATACCTGCTTGTTGCCAGGATGAGTTATCCAGCAGCTGGCCCAGAATACATGCTGGGTCCATTCTGCGTTAGCCTAGACCTGCAGGGCTTGATCTGTAGCATAGCCTGTGTCATTACAGGAGCTGCTGATGTAGGTCCAGGCCATTGGCCCTACCCATCGCAAAATGGCTCCCCTTCGGAAGAACAAAAACAGCCGAATTTTAGTTACGATACAAAAACCCGGCTTTGGATCCTGAAGCAGGATGTTTCCACAGCCCCCACGTGCCTCTTTCACACGTTTCTACCGAAACATCGGCAGAACTGTATATTAATACCAATAAAAGTATAGGCACATATGCATCTGGAGACGGCACCAGCACAGCGTGCTTGTCTTTAAGACCACTGGCCTGGCTGCCAGTCAAGCGGCTCATTGATTACAAGGTGGCGGCTACATATAAGGCGCTGAGCGGGGAGAGGTCCTCCTGCATTGCAGAGCGGTTAGCTTGCATGCCAGTCAGATCCTCGCGCTCGCGAGGCGAGGGACGACTGACGGTGTCCAGGCGTCGCCTCAAGCCAACTGGGCAGCGATCCTTCGCCCGCCGCTCTTCCTGTTTGCAGAACGGCCTTCGCGCACGGACCATAAATGCTGATACAACGGCTGCTTTTAAAAACAGTAACCTCTGTGCTTTTATGTAATCTGTGCGCCAGCGACTCAACTATGCCTAGCTTGTCTGTTTTTTTTACATCTGTTCCATACCTCGAGACATCTTGGTGTTGACCGCAATATAAAAATAAAATTCACTGAATGGTACCTTAGAGTCCTAAAGAAAATGCTCAACTTTTACAAATACTTTGTTGGATTTATATCACAGACTTGGATATCTGAAATATTTTTTGTAGAAATGGGGCCTGTGCGTGTGTTTAGGTTTAGTTTAGTGTGTTTAGGTACTGCAACTGCATCATTATGACATGTATGAATCGATCTGTATCACAATGAATCATTAATTTAAATGACAAACTTTTATTTATGCAGATTGAGGCACTGAAGTTAACAAACACGCTTGTTAACTTTGAAAGTTATATTGCTTGTTATTTCAATGAGCTCTTGAGTGTCAGTGGGGTTGGGGGGATCTGTCCAATCTAATGGTCACATTCACATCACAGCTAATAGCATTGCATAGTGATGAATTGTTATTAATTGTATCATATTGTTATAAATGAACAGAAATGGTATTGCATCGTATTACTGTTCAGAGTATCACTATTGTATTGTATTATGATCAAGCTGTATCATTACACCCCTAGTGTGTACATAGATGTCAGTTTCCGCCTATAGCCATGGCTCAGTCAGCTTATTAGATGTATACACCAATGTCTGTTCAGATTATACCACAGAGAAATGTATCATATAGGGACACACGAACAGTCTGCAGCTGTCATTTGCAAACTCAATGAGAATTTTATCTAAAATATCAGATCATGCAAATGATTGCGTTTGATTAAATAATTAAGAGCAGTCGTTCCAGTTCATCAGAAATGATCCCTCTTGCCCAACATTGTTTCAAGCCACAAGTAAGTAACAAGTGGATCACACATTTACATGGAGCGTCAGTGGATAGCATGTCTCTTAATAAAAAAAACTGGAGACAGATAATTCATGTTCGAATATGTCATTCAATACAACATACTGAACTCTCGAACATTTTCTTCCCTTTGGTCAAACAAGGACAATTTAAGGCCGCTAAGAGCATCTGAGGGGGAAAGTATTCTTACCATTCAAATGTTAA
Organism: Anguilla anguilla; assembly: GCF_013347855.1. Classification (NCBI taxonomy): domain Eukaryota; kingdom Metazoa; phylum Chordata; class Actinopteri; order Anguilliformes; family Anguillidae; genus Anguilla; species Anguilla anguilla. Next base: position 8,450,501 of record NC_049216.1, read on the forward strand.
TGAACAGTGACCAGTGAGTTTTTTTGATGGACGTCGCGCCAATGCACCGTATTGCTCTCCGTCAGACTTGAATAAGAGCGCCTGTTCTGTATATTGAAACGTGGGAGTGTATTTGCGTCAGTGGATGTTTTATCTTTGCGCGCGCATGTGTGTGGGTGTATCTAGTCTCACAGTTCCGTGCGTTTTGTGTATGAGACCGTTTCCGCCAGGGGGCGAAATTCGGCGCATCGGATCACTCTTTCACTCTCCCCCGACTAGAAGTTGCATCTACCCGGGAGAGAGTGAGGAAGATGGCGGCGGATGATCGCTCCCGGTCCGAAGCTGCTCGGCAGCGACGGCATGACCAGCTCCAGCGATGGATGGGGTCCGAAACTGACCGAACAGTCCCAGAAATACGGGAACGGCCTGCGAGCAACGAGGGGCGGCGGGCTAGGGTTCGCTTCACCCAGGGCGCTGTGTTCATGGCTGCCTGCTCGGCCGGAGACCGGGAGGAGGTGGCTGCATTGCTACGCCAAGGAGCCGACATCAACCATGCCAACATAGACGGACTGACAGCATTGCATCAGGTTAGAAGCGATGACTTCGTATCAGGTTCTTTTGTTTCTTCTTCGAGCTGAGCTGCCGACCCCAAGTGCTGACAGATTGACAGTATACCTTGCAAAGAATGGTAATTCCGGCATATCGATTCGTGAACTAGCGCTAGCCTTTTCGAGCTAACAAAATGACAGCGGCGAACTGCAACACGTCACTCTGCTAGCTTAGCTAGCCCGAACTTGTAAAAGTTGTTAGATGAGGCATCTGAAAAGTAGATTAAAAAGTTGCCTAACTAGCTGGATGACTTTTAATGTTGTCTTACGCTACAGAAATACAACCAAAATCAATAGTTGTGATCTAACTTGGGCTATTGGTGTAGCAAGCCAGCTATTTTAAGAAAGTGCAGGACTTGTTATATAAAGTAGTTAGACCGTCACTGATCGCCCAGCAAAAGAAACAGGCTGGGTCAGCTAAGCTTGGGCTCAAGTGAGTGAGATTTTCGCGGGGCGTAGAGGTGAGGATATACGGAAGATAGCTTCGGTGCTAATGTTAGCTAGCTATATACCTGCTTTACTTGACAGCATCGCTGCTGTACGTATTCTGATACAGCGAACGCGCTAATGTTAGCAGTTTAACATTAACTTAAAGAACAAACTTTATCATCGCCAGCTTGATTGCCACCGATTATTTTCAGGCAACGGATTTGCACAAACAGCTCATTGTGCAGTGTTTCTTTATCATTAATAGCTATGCTGGAGGGTGAAATTCCACGAAGGAGACTTAAAATTTTCGATTTTTTTAGAACAAATTAGTTAAACGGAGGAAATCAGCTAACCATCTAGCGCTTGCTTTTGGTGTCAGAGGAAGTAGCTTTAGTGGAAAGTGCAGTTTGGGGTTGGGGCTCTTTTTTTGCAGCATTCCCCCATTTTTATTCCGCCCCCATCATCGTTGTGTTAGACATTCGGGGAATGCTTCGGGTTGTCCTGCTGTGGAGGGCCAACAATCTGGAACAGACAACCGAAGTGCCACGTTGTTGTCACTTCAGACTATCAGCAATGTCATGCATTTGAGTTATACTGGAAAGTTAGCTTGCTTCGCGAGCAGCAGTGCTCTAAAGCCCATATCCCCCACCAGTACCCCCAAAAGCACCACAGGGGTTGCTGTCCGGGTCGATATTGATAGCTGCTGATGCTCATCATTATGTCCACAGTAGAAAAGTAAATGTCCAAGTTGCTAGTCTTAGCAATAGTCAGCAGACAATTATATGTGGTTTTATTTTCGTGAAATAAGGGATATTTAAATTATGCAAATCGTGCTGTGATGTAAAAAATTTGGATTCCTAGACATTACAGCAGTTTGTGACTTCAAACGTTTAGTCTGTGGCTAGGAGCACATTGGATAGCATTCATACCGGGATGTTTTGGCTGTGTTTTACAAGCTGTCTTCATCTCTGTTAGAGCCACTGATCTATGAAGTTACAGCCCCGATGCCAGAGTCTGCGCTGTTGGGTGGTGTGTGTTTGGGTTTTGGGGGAGGGGGGCTAGGTTGAATTTTTGGATAAAACAGCATCAGCATCAGCTGTTTTATCCAAAAATGGTATGTATGATTAAATCTGTTCTTGTTCAGTTGTTCATATTGGATATTTGCATATTTACTGTTGTTCCGCGCTGTCAGAGCTGGAAGCAGTGACAGTTTGACCAAGGTGCAGGGTCGACAGAGTCTTGGGAGTTTGGAACTGGCTGTTTAAGTTTGAGGGGTTGATGTGACTTGTGTAAGTCACATCAGATGCTTTAGTCTTCAGGCTTATGTAACCAGCTTGTGACATTAGGTAGCATCAAATGGCAGCAGGTACACAGCAAGGCTAGCTCTCTAAAACTACTGCTGCTGGCCATCTACAGGTGCCTGCTGTTAGCTAATACATTGCTAGCTATCCAGTTAAAGTATGCTACATCTGTTGGTTAGTGCAATCACAGGAACGGTTTAAGATATTAAATTCAGTGTCACCTGAATTTCCATATTTTCACTCTGAACTAATACCATAAAGCTTGTTCTTGGACCTTGTTTATGTGACATCAACCACAAATACTTGGTAGTTTACGGGATGTTTCCTGTCCTGTGCTGCTTCTAGGGATTTGATTTCGGCCTGAAAGTAACCAGGGCGATGTGGGCCAGGCTCACGCATGATGTGCTCCAGGAAAAGGAACATGTAAATAAACAGATCAGCATGCCTGATTAAAAATTTTAGGTGATTATCCCCACCTGAATGGTTTCTGCTGGGACTAGTGCAGAATACTCCCATGCAGGGAGAAGCACAGCGCGATAACAGTAATTAGCTTCAAACTGATTCTTTTCCCAATGAGTAAGTAATGGCAGTATGGACAATCATAAAAATGCATACAGCAGGAGTGTTACCAGTTTTTTTCACAGCGAACGTAATGACTTCAGTAGTAGTAAGGCCCCTACTACTACTGAAGTCATTACGTTCGCTGTGAAAAAAACTGGTAATATGCTGATTACGGTACGCTAATTTTTTCCAGAAGCTAACTGATGACCAAAAGTTAAGAAATCCAATGCCGTCTTATAGATAAAGCTGGGACGAAACTGGGAAAGCAAGTGGTTGATGTTGCCTTGTTCTCCATCGCAAGTGCAGTTAAAATCTGAGAAATGTGGAGAGTATGGAGATGTGTCTGATGTGATCAGCCAGGAAGAAAACGGTAGGGAAAGATGACTCATGGGTGAACATTTGCCGTATAATAGAACCTCTGAGTTATGGGTTGGCCTGGATAAACGGGTGTGAACCCAGAAGAACAGTAGCGTATGCAGTTCGGTCTTACTGAGGTCCGTATCGCTGATGGAAAAAGGTGGAACTGTGACTGGAATTAATTGCACTTTGCGTTGCCCAATAATGTGAAATACTGGATTTACATTTACATTGATTTGGCAGATGCCTTTATCCAAAGCGACTTACAAAAATAAGTGTTAGAACTAGGCCTATCTCTAAGGAATACAATGCTAGAAAGTAGACAGTGTTTGATATAAGGAAGGGTCTGAGCAAAATCAATTAAAAGCTGTAATTATTGCATTAAAAATGGATGCACTTTGAATGTTTCTGAGATACGACCGACCTCCCTTCCTAATCCCTTCCTATCTCAGTGGTTCAACTGTATGTCAAACAACTCTGTCAAAAATATATTGATGTGTCTGGGGTGAGTGTAGGTGTGTTTGGTTCAGTTTTGGTCGAGTCCTTTGCTGAACTTAGTACATTCAATTTTTTCTAAGAACACGGATGACAGGGAAAAGGTTTAATGAGCTCTTGGAGTTCATTTATTATTTTGCTGTCATGTTTTTGGGGAACCAGTCAGAAGAGTTGCAGTGGACACAGGAAGTCACGGCGAGGCCAGAGCACGGTGGTCAGAGAAAGAGGAGGTAGAGCGGAGATTACAGGAGAGGCCGCTGTGCCAGAGACTAAAATAATCAGATGAGCCGCGTGGAGCCTAGCCTCGCACGCTAGGCCCGTGCCTCGGTACCGTAAGACTGAAGCAGGCAGCACAGTTCAGCCGTAAGCCCCGCCCACTTTTCAGGACCTAGCCATTTTTTCCTGACCAATCGCATCGTCTCGGCGAGCTTTCCTCCCTCAATGTACAATTTTCCCTTGTAGGGCAGAGAGGATCGAATCAAATCCAAGTAATACGTTTTCAATGAGCCCATTTATTACACCTCAATGCGAGTTTTCGGGGTTGTCACATGTTAGCGCTTTATAGATGCCTCTTGGCCCCTGGCGCACCGTCTGGTTCCGATCCGCGTAGCGCGGAAATGCCGGCTCCTGCTCTGTCCTGCACAACGGATGTGACGGAAAGCGCCGGAGTGACGGTGCTCCGATCGCTCCCCAGGGCCACCGTCAGGACGGGACGGCCGGCTACATCGTCCCGGGCCCTGGTGGAGGAGGGCTGGGGGGCGCCCAGCGGTCTCAGAACCTGTGGTAAAACATTACTGACCCGGACCCGAGGGTTTGACCCTGCAGCCCTGTCAGTCTCACCGCGTCTCTGATAACGCGGTTTCCCGCAAAGCGCGGGATCCCAGTTTCCTGTCTAATGACTCTTAATTCATCGTTCTGTGGCGGCTGGAGAGAATCGGACTGTTCTGGAATGGCGGAAGAGCGATAGCCGTTAGCGTCTGTCACGGATACCTTTATTTCCCTCCAAAACCGCACTGTTCTCGTTCCCCGAGCTCCCCGATATCGTGGGCCTGTGCTAGGGGTGCTCAATGACCCGTTCGCCCGTGAGAGCATCCCCTGAGCGCTCACTCAAACTGCGGCTCGAGTCGTGGGTGAGGTGGGACGTTCTCACGGAAGCTCCGTCGCGGTCGTTCTCCTTCACGAAACAGACAAGTGATTTCACTGATGAAATGCACTGCCCCGCGGCAGAGACAGCGTTCGTCTCTGCTGTATTGTTAACAGCAGACCTGGGTCAAATACGTATTTGTTTCGGATTCAGATACTTTTCTACGCTGTACTGACCTTGTCTGGTGTATTGGAACCAATGAAATACTCTCAAAAAGCACAAACCCCGCCTTCTGGTTATATTGACAGGCTCAATCACACCAGGCAAGATCAACAGAGCACAGGAAAGTATTTGAATCCAAAACAAATACGTATTTGACCCAGGTATGATTAACAGGGGGCTTTTATGAGGGCCTCAACACTTATCATGTCTGTAAAATTTGAAAATGCTCCTGAGAACGGTCCCTTGAGAATTTTCAGCCAAACAATCGCGGTCACTGACCAAAACATTACTTTGCACAAAAGAAGAATTTCAGCTTGAATATGGATTTAAATAGGTGTTTCTTTTAAGATGGTTCTTCCTGGATGAGTCTTTCGGGTGTGTACGAGCTGATTGCAGTGGCCCTCTTATGACCAGCTAGGTGCCTGCTCCCTTTGGCTTGTTCCAATAACCAGCTGTTTGATGGAGAGGCACGGGTGTCTGGCTTGCATATGCAGCTAATGCATTGCCTTGCTGCCAAGCTTTCAGCTTTGCAATGTGGCAAAAATGAAAAGCATGCTAGAAACAGTAACCACCAAACTAAGCTACTGGTGGACAGTGTAGCTAATTACAAAACATTTGACTATTGTTTACACAACAGTGAATTCATGTATGCATATTTTATTTATTTATTTTATTTTTGTTGATGTTAAACAGTCTTCGATTGCCCTTGAAATAATAAGCATATTTCTATTTTTATGCATTTGCATCATATTTGTATTATTAGTGACCCTACCACTCCTACTAGTACTTCTAATAATAATGATAATTAGGGAACAGGAGGATGGGAGCACCTTTGGATGAAGCTTAGATGGGCATGGTCCACCCTTGCAGGCAAGCTACCAATAATGAGATATTAGCAATGATTTATGTGCCCCCTTCTATCAAGAGAGGTGCAGATGTTTATTTAACCAGGTAGTGATGCCCCGGGGAATTAAAGTGGGTGGGGCATGCAAGGGATTTGTCAGCCAATCAGATATGGGAGATGACGTGCTGGACAGAGGTAAAGAGTCAGTTTTGTGTGAATTTGACCAGGACACACCCACAAAATTAACACTCTGTTGGAAATAATGTAATTGGATCCTTGCTGACCACAGTGATCCAGAACCTGTATTTAAGGTCTCAATCAATGGACAGCACGCTGCACAGCACAGCATCCCCATCACTGCACCAGGGATTTGGATTTTGCTTGGTTCAAAGGAAGATCGCCCCCTGCTGGTCCACCAGCGCCAAGACCAGCAATGATGAGATTTTCCCAAGCAGTCTCCCATCCAAGGACTAAACCAGCTCACGCCTAGCATAGCCTGAGCTATTGAGAGGTAGTCAGGTGACCGCTGGTGATACTGGTAGTGGTTTGCAGTGGGTGGCGGTTATTGCTGCTGAATCTGATTCTTGAGCGTGGAATCTGGCACAGAGCGAAGTCTAGCCGCCAGCGCTACCGCCCACCGAACCCGCCATCGAAGGCACGCTTGGCGTCGCCGTGTTCGCGTGGCTCTGAGGCACCGTGGGAGTGAAATTTTTCCGAATAAAGATCTGCAAACGGCCGCAGACGCCATTGCAGAAGTGCCTGTGCAAACTCAGTTTGTCAGGGTGTGAAAGTGTGTGTGACTCCTCTTGTTATGCCCAAAGGCGATGTTCTTCTCTGTCTCTTATGCTAATTGCTAAAATCAAAGGGGACTTACCTAAAAGATGTTGTCATGGAAACGGTAGGTGATTGACAGTGGTATTAAGGCATGAAAATTGTGGACGAGTGCCCAAAAGAACAAAGACTCTTACTCGTGGTTGCGTAAAATCGATTTGGAAAATGAAAAATGGAATCTGTAACTTTTAAATGGTATTTTACACACTGATGAGTGTCCTTGCCTTAAAAGAAAGCATAAAGCATGGTGGAGAAACTGTGCTTTTATGGAGAAAGCCCTCCAGAGATTTTATTGCTGACAAATCAGCTCTAAAATCTCCCTTTTGAAACCAGAACCGCTCAGACGTGGAAGTGCGGAGAATGAATGTAGGGAATGCAGAGCTAAATATCTGGTCAGTAATAAACTATCTGTGACAGAACCTTTTTTTTTTTTTTTTTTTTACAAGAGATGGTGGCTGCGAGTTTCATTTCCGGGATGACTCTGACGGTCACTGCCACCCGCTGGCTAAGGCCAGAGTTGCGTTTGTTGAAGCCGCAGCACCGGTCTCCACATCGGGCAGATTTCTCTACGCAGTCGGTCGGTACATCCTTAAATAAGTGTGTCGCGGATAGGCCCCGAAAACCTGCACGGAAAGGCTGGGTTCCCACGGCCTGCAAGGTTCCATACCACGTGCGGCGCTCTCTCTCTGTCTCTTCGCTCTCTGCGGACCCACCAAATATAACCACCTGTTTGACCTTTGACCTTTGACCTTTGACCTGGCTGCGGCCAGGGAAGAGGGAATCTGCAGCCTGGTTCACATCGCATCTCTTTCTTCCGCGTCGTCGTTTCTCTCCCTTGTTCTCTCTCTCTCTCTCTCTTTCTCTCTCTCTCTCTCTGTCTCTCTCTCTCTCTCTCTCTCTCTCCCTCCCTCCTCCTGCCTCGCCTGTTGTTCAGCGGTTGCCTGGCAGCCCAGTTTAAATATACACTCCAAATTTTCCATTCCCTCAGTCCGCAGTTCCTCCGCTCCTCTCTCTAGGTTTTTTTTTTTTTCCCCTCGTCGCCCTCTCTTCGTCCGTCCGCTTCAGCCCCCTCGTTCCGTCCCCGTCCCCCCCCCGCTCCCTTCCTCGTCCCCTTTCGGCCGTCCCTTCCCCGCGGAAGAGGGCTTCGGGGATTTCGCGGCGCGGGAGGCCGTCCGCTCGTGGATCGGCGGTCCGGCCTGGCCCGGCCCGGCCAGCGGCCGACGGGAAGCTCTCATTACTCACGAAAAACGGCTTCGACGTTTAAACACGAGCGCGGACAGCCGGCTCGTTCGTCACGGGGTACGAAATGACCCAGTTTGGCCTCTTTTGGGTCATACGGGTGCCATTTGCTGTCGAGAAGGGTATTTATGTCCACTTTTTCCTCACGAATGACAAAATGGCCGGATCGCGGAAACCGAAACTGGACGCTGAGGTTGACGCGAGGCGGGCCAGAGGTCGTTCGAGACGCTAGCGCTTCCCTCGGCTTCCGATACGGCGGTTGCAACGGGTCGCCGCTCGTGACGCGACCGGCGAGGCGGCGATTCTCATTGGAGCGTTTCAGCGTTTTTCAAATGCAATAAACGTTTTCCAAAACGTTGTCCATTAAACGCGACTTTCAATCCGCGTTCGATGCGCTGTGCATTCAGCCTTAGTGTCATAATAACGCTTCACGCTTCAGATGAGATTTTACATCACGTCACGTGAGACTGCAAGACCATTTAGAGGAGCAACTGCCGTCTCTGTCTGCGTCTTTAAGTGAAATAAAATGTGTATGTTATTACTTGAAAAGTACCTTCGCTGGTAACATCATCTCTGTACTCCCTGCTGCGGATTGCAGAGTTCATTCTGTTCTTGTTTTGAAGATAGTACGCGTTGTGTGTCTAGGAAGTCCGTCTTTACGGGAAATGTTAATTAATCACGAGTAGGATACGATTACACCGGATGAAAGGGGGGGGGGAATTAAATGTTCCCCATTTACTTCTTGGCTGTCATCGTTTACCAGAATATGAGAGTAGCCTTTTAATCCCAGCTGCATTCTCCTGCGGAAGCCTCCGGAACCGTATCCTTCAGAGTCCAACAGCAAAGCCATATGTACAGGGTTGCCAGATTGGGGACAGAGCTCAGATGTAAGGGCTTTCAAAAATATATCAGAATAAATGGGGGATGGGTTTAAAAGGTGGTATGAGGGAAAGGTATTGGATATGTGTGTGTGTATATATATATATATATATATATATATATATGTATGTGTGTGTGTGTGTGTGTGTGTGCTGTATACACAAATACATGAATTCACTGTTGTGTAAACAATGGGAAAATCTTTTGTAATCAGCTGTCCACACTGTCCACCAGTAGCTTAGTTTGGTGGTTACTGTTTCTAGCATGCTTTTCATTTTTGTCACATTGCAAAGCTGAAAGCTTGGCAGCAAGGGAATGCATTAGCTGCATATGCAAGCCAGACACCCGTCTCTCCCCATCAAACAGCTGGTTATTGGAACAAGCCAAACAAAGCCAGCACCTATTGGATTTATATGGGAGTCCATTAAAGACGGGGGATTTTAAGGAATATGTTTGGGGGGGAACAAAATCCTAGGTATCTGGCAACCGTTGCTATCCTCCCAGCAGTCTCCCAGAGGGGGCCTTAATGTCACAGGGGGGGCCTCTGGAACTGCCAGTCGGACAGTCATACGGCCCATCTCATCTGGGCCCCTGCCAACGATCCGGTTCCCAGCTCCCTCTGAGAAGAGCACATCCTCCAATAGCAGTGCTGCTCCTTCAGCTCCAGGGGGGGCTGTAGAGTCAGATTAGTGTCTGTGGCATTAGAGTGAGAGAGTGAGAGAGTGAGAGAGTGAGTGAGTGCATGTGTGTGTGTGTGTGTGTGTGTGAGAGAGAGTGTGAGTTTGTAAGGGAGTGAGTGAGTGTGGATGTGTGTGTGTGAGAGATGTTTCTAAACATTGTAAATGTTTGGGAACTTTCACAAATAAAATAAAACACATATTTTAAAGATCTGTAAAACACCACAGTTGAGCAGAATTTGCAAGTCATTACATGCTTGTAAAATCCTCTATTTCTTTCTGAATCCTGATTTTTATTTTTAGATGTGTTTGCGAGCATTGCTGTACATTTGCAGACGTAAACATTTACAAAGGCCATTTCGCATTTGCGGTTTGCAGGTTAGCGACAAATCACGTGTGTATATTTGTGAATGGTTCATACTTATTGTATAATCAAATAATGTCGGCATTAATCTCGGTCAGGGGAGGTGTTTCTGGGTTTAACGTAGTTGCCTGATACTAATTCATCTTGTGCTCATCTCTCTACCTCTAGTTTAAGCACTGCGCTTTTGCAGTTACACGTTGAATTGCAAATCACTCTCTTCTTTTGCAAACCGTAGTCTTTTGAGCTAAACGTCCTGATAGCTTAAAATTGACTTATTGGTATCACCCGACAATAACTTAAAATGGTGTCGGTATCACCCGACAATAGCTTAAATTGGATTTATCGGTATCGAGATTACCTGGAATCCATATCCGACGGAAATTATAGTGCGGCATTCACGCGGCAGAGAGGAGGCGCATTTCATGTCCCGCCGATGCTGTAAATTAACCGAAAATGTCAGCTGTGTGGGATTTCTTTCAACGCAAGAGAGAGAGTGACAAAGAGCTTTCAACACTTGGTCAGCCAGCGTCAGAACAGCCACATGAGTTTCCCTGAGAGTGCGAAACTCATGACTCTGCTCAATGACAAGGTAACCAAGTTGAGCTATATTTTTACACTTCTAAAAGTGGTTTTATTTTCCCTTTGTGAGCTGGTTCATGTCTGTATACACCCACTTCTTCCATATGGATGTGGAAGCGTGGTTGCAGTTTGCATTTTTACTGTCATGTAAAACAGGCTGGTGTCTGCATGGGCCAATATGTGCTCTTGACGTTGGCCCAGAATTTCCATAATACCCAGTGCATCTCTATACCGTGTATCCATCCACACAACCCAACGGCCCGTTTTGGTTCCTCGGCCTTGTGGCCTTCCCTTCGGTCCAATAACGGAGCAGGAGGTCACCTTGACCTCATCTTCAAAAGAGAGCCGCCCGGCCGGAGACCGTTTCCGCGACAGCCCCTTTGCCTCTCTGACTGGCAGTGTTTCTTCTTCCGGCTGTCCTCTGGTTCGTTTGAGTCCACGTCCATCTCCTCCTTCTGCCGCACGTCACATGACCCTCTCTTTCCCACCCTCCTCCTCCCTTGGGGTGGTGTTTACTGCCAGAGATCCATTTCCCTACACGTTTCTAGTGCGTTACTAATCAAAGTCTGTCCGCATATCCTTAGGCAACGGCAGAGTACCCAAAACACCACTCGCCCCAGGCCTTCTCTGGTCAGGCTCATAGTACTGTAAGGTTAACCTGGTGAGGCTCATAGTGCTGTAAGGTTAACCTGGTCAGGCTCACAGTACTGCAATCCTCGTGGAACATGCAGCATTAATCTATTTGTCCCCCATGCTCTTGAAAACAGAGACACAAAGTTCTTTCCCTGTGAAAGATCTACCTTCTCATTATGAAATAGGACAACGTCATGAAGGATGGCTTTGAAAAGCACAGCGCGGAACAAGCTGAGTCACTGTGCAGTTTCCTCCAGCTCCTTCAGTGCTGTACAAGCTTTAGCCTCCACTCAGTGCCGTAGCATTGAAACATTACATTACATTACAGGCATTAGCTGGCGACGTACACAACCCTTACACAGCATTTACATTGCATCCATTTACACAGATGGATATGTACTGAAGCAATGCAGGTGCAGTGCCTTGCTCAAGGGTACAACGGCAGTGTCCCATCCAGGAATCGAACCTGCAACCTTCATATTACAAGCCCAGTTCCTAATCCATTAAACTACATTGCCGCCCATGAAGCGTTCACTCGTGTCCTGACCTGTACTTATTATGGCATATAATACATTGCTGTCATTGCGGTCGTTATATTGGGCCACCGCAGTGATTGCGTTCCATTTTTGAATCTTTAATGCCGGTCGTCTCGGCTTGTCATGTTCAGCAAGCAGTAAATTCAGTTTGTCTTTTAAATTCTCTGTCCGTTTAAATTACGTGAATCTGCAGGATTTATGTCATCTCGATCCTGACTGGTATTTGCGATTGTAGCCAAAAGTGTGATCGTTGCTTCGCAGAGATTGTGATCTCCAATCGTTTCTGTTTGGCAGGGCTTGTGTTAGATTTCTCATTCCCGCTGTCATTTCAAATGAAGCCACAGAAAATCGGGTATCGGAGTTAAAAGAGAAACTGTTGTGGTCACTACAGCACAAAGCTCTCTGATCGCTCCACGTCACTGGTTTATTTGGCACAGAAGGCTGAGCATTTCAGTTCAAAAAAAGGCGTTGCTGTGCACATTTAACCTTTTCCTTACATTACGTTATGTTACATTTTATTTGGCAGATGCTTTTACATCAGGTCCAAGTTCACACAGTAAGCACTGGCCAAGTCAAGTTGTGGAAAGCCATTGACTAGAAGTGAGACATGATTACAGGAGATAAAGAGCTATAACAAGTGCAACACGAAAGTGCTAGATGAAGATACAAGCGTTACATGAAAGTGATACTAGATTGGGGGTTGCCCTGTCGTGGCCGATTGGTTTGTAGAGCAGGAGGGAAGTTCCACCACCGGGGAGCTAGGGTGGAGTAGCGCCGTGGTCAGGACTAGCAAGATCCGTTCACCCGGATGGCAGGAAGTTGTAAGTCGTCGTGCTGCCGCCAAGCGGAGTGGTCCTGCTGGCGTGATGGGTTGAATCATATCCTGTAGCTCGAAAGGGGCTGTCTGGTTGGGTGCAGTGTAGGCCAGGGTCAGGACTTTGAACCTGATCCTGGCAGCGACCAGCAGTCAGTGGAGTGACGTCAGCAGGGCAGCAACGTGCGAGAACTTTGGAAGACTGAAGACAAGTCAGGCAGCCACGTTCCGGATGAGTTGTAGTGGCTGTGTGACACAGGCTGGTAGGCTTGTGAGAAGGGAGTTGCTGTAATGTGAACGGGAGATTATCCATGGCCTGGACGAGGAGCTGGGTGGAGCACGTGGTCAGGTGTGGTCGAATCCTTCTGATGTTGTACTGGAGGAATCTGCAGGACCGTGATATTGCCTTGATGTGCTCCATGAGGTCCAGTTATTCGTCCAGGACCACCCCCAGGTTCTTCAGAGAGCCAGAGGCAGCCACTATAGTCCCATCAACAGTGATTGAGAGCTCCTGTAGTAGGGAGTTCTTGTAGGGGATGAACAGCAGCTCGGTCTTGTTGAGGTTATGCTTCCGGTGATGCCTGGCCATCCACAATGAGATATCAGCCAGTCAAGCAGATATTCTCTCATTAGCCTATGTGGCAGAGGGAGGGAAAGAAGGGAAGAATTGTGTGCCATCAGCAGAACAGTGATAAAAGAAGCCATGCAAAATAATGACTGAGCCTGGAGATTTGGTGTCAGTGGAGAACAGCAGAGGCCCCAGTACAGATCCCTGTGGGCAAGGGAACGAGATGCAGAGACAGCCCCCATCCAGGTGACCTGGTAGGACCTATCTGCTTGATTGGAAGCAAACCAAGAGGGAGCAGTCCCAGAAAAGCCCATGGAGATCAGTAGTTGGTGGTCGACCGTGTTCAATGCTGCAGACAGGTCTGGGAAGAGTGACTGTACTGTGCTTAACCCTTTCTTTCCTGAGAGTGACTGTATTTAACCCTTTCTTTACTCCGCAGGCCTGCATCGATGAGAATGCGGAGATGGTGCAGTTCCTGGTGGAGAGCGGCAGCGACGTGAACCGAGGAGACAACGAGGGCTGGACCCCGCTGCACGCGGCGGCCTCTTGCGGCTTCCTGCAGATCACTAAGTGCGTCGTGCTCGTAGTGGAGCCTCAATGGTCGGCATGCGCGTGTAACGTCAATGGTTGACGCGCGTGCGTGTAAAATAAATGCTTAGCGTCTATGTGTACTGTCGGTGTTTTCTTACAAGTGCGCGCTCTCCCATCAACGGCAACCATCAACCACCGCTTCCTACCGTGTCGTGGCTCGAAAGTCGGGTTCGCGCAGAGAGGAGTCGGAGGCATTTCACGCGCAGCCTGACAGGCGGACTCGCCGTCATCCAATTGAGCAGTGGCGGCTGCTAGTGGGCGACACAATGCGGATTGCTGCCGACCGAACCCTCCTTAACCCCTGGGTGATGTTACCGCTAATTCAGCACTAGCGTGGTCGAGATTTGATCCCAGGCTATGGGCCCTTTCGTGCGCAGGAACTGGATCTGTGCCTTAACGGGTTAATCCGCCCAGCAGCCCATAACATCAGTGGTTAATGGTTGGCCATTGCATGTAGCATCGATGCGTTGTGTGTGGTAGCTGTTCGTGTTTAGTGACCTTGATCATTGGACGTTACGCTGGTTAGTGTATACCAGTACGCAGATGTTTGTATGCAGTGTAGTAGTGCATATTATGTATACCTGTGTTTGTAAATGAGTTTACAGTCAGTGCTGCCATGTGAGAGCCCTGACCGTCTGAGCATGCTCAGTGAGCGTCCGACCGCAGAAGTAGGAACCTTTGTGCCTGTGTCCTCGTTGCAGGTACCTGATCGAGCATGGCGCGCGGGTGGGGGTGGTGAACAGCGAAGGAGAGCTCCCTCTGGACGTGGCCACGGAGGACGCGATGTCAAGACTCCTGAAGGAGGAGATCAAGAAGCAGGGTGAGGAAAAGCTCCGCCCCCTTTGGCCCTGAAATGCACCGTGTCCTCTTCAAAGGGGGACAAGATCAAACACTGTCAGCATCACAAAATTGAGTTGTCTATGTGCTTTAGATCAGTGGTAGCCAACCCTGTTCCTGGAGATCTATCAGGACGTAGGTTTCCACTCCAACCCTAACAAAGCACAACTCATTCAACAGCTAGAGATCTTTGTCGAGCTGTAAATTAGTAGAATTAGGGGTGCCAAAATAGGGTTGCCATGAAAACCTACAGGATGGTAGATCTCCAGGAACAGGGTTGGTGACCACTGCTTTAGATGGCCTATTCTGTTCTCATGTCCGTTGAATAGGGTGTTTAATTGCCAAACTCCTTATAAACTTGGAGCCTTATTAGCTAACACTCTCGTGGCTTAAACAGGTGAGATGAAAGAGTGCTGGATTGTTTTGAGGGCGTAGTGATGAACGGCATGATTCTGTGCCTGTTCTGTGAGCGCTTATCAGGTTTACCATAATGTTATAATTTAGCATCCATGTCTGACTGGAACTACACACATTTAATGTTATAATTTAGTGTCCATGTCTAACTGGAACTACACACATCTCTAAAGAAACCATCTCAACAACTCTCAACCTGAAATTTGGCGATGACATTTTTGGGTGGCTGAATGTTTTATTTTTGGTCAGTGTATGGAAGGGGACAGTGAAGTTACCCAAGTAGCACGGTTACACTGTCCATCTTTTTTTCTCACTGAGATAGTGCTGAGATGTCTTTTGAAGGGTGATTAACGTTTGTACTGCAAGGTAGAGGCTACTGTAACGGTCCTGGGAGCAAACGCACTACAGAGCAGTTAAGCTGCAAGTTTAGCTCAAATAATTGGTCATGAAGGCGTTCATGAAGCCGAGGGGATGTGGCCAAATGGCTTAAATAGCTAATTAGGCCCATGCAGTGTTCATAGACCTTACGCCCTTACATACCAACCGACCTCCACCCTGCCCCTTTCTCTCTGTCTGTCTGTCTGTCTGTATGTATGCCTCTTGCCCTCTCCTTCTGTCCCTGTCTGTCTTACCCACTTTTCCTGTCCTTCTCTCCTTCCTTCTTTCTTCTTGTCCAGCTTTCCTCTGTACTTTTTTCCTTTCTTTCTCCTGACCATATTTCTCTGTCTCTCTTTCGCTCAGCTGTGGATGTGGACAGTGCCAGGCGAGAGGAGGAGAGGGTGATGCTGCAGGACGCCATGGCGGTTTTGGGTGGGCGTGCCACCCTGACCCCCCACCCTAACACCGGAGCAACTGCGCTCCATGTGGCAGTTGCCAAGGGCTACATCCAGGTCATGAAGTGAGTACATCCGGGTCGTGGAGTGAGTACATCCAGGTCATGGAGTGAGACCATCCAGGTCGTGGAGTGATTACATCCAGGTCATTGAGTGAAAACATCCAGGTCATGAAGTGAGTACATCCAGGTCATGGATTGAATACATCCGGGTCATAGAGTGAGTACGTACAGCTCAGGCAGTGAGTACATCCAGGTCATGAAGTGAATGTTATCACATCACAGTTTTTCAGTTAATTCAAATTTTGCATGAGGATAAGGCATAGCCTGCTCTACATATGAAACCACATTGTGGATGAAATTAACTCCTTTGCATATGAAGAAACGAATGCAATTTAATTAGCTTGTGGCGTCTCGATTGTTAAATATCTGAATTTAACAAATCTGATATCTGAGAGCCGAAGCTTTCTGTCTGTGCATGTAGCTCACTGGCATCTACAAACCTGCCATGTTTTGGTATTTTTTATGATGCTTAAAGCCTTTCCTCACAACTGGAAAAAAAAAGGAATTGGAAAAAAATTTGAACGATAGCAACAGGGTAACTCTTCGCTATAGATCCAGGGGGCGCACTATAGATCTGCATCCCTGGTCCTGGTGAGCTGCGTGGTCTGCTGGTTATTCCTTCCACCCTAAAGCAAACCCATTTAGACCTTAGAAACCTGGCAAGGCAAGTTAACTGTGTTATCGGCTGCTTTAATTGGTCAGTGGAGATCTGAGCAACAATGGGAAGCTGCAAACCCTTCTTCAGTTCTTCTGGAGCTTGGATTTAGACCCCTGTGATAAATGCTTGGACCACAAACAGTTTTATATGTAATATTGTCCCTCTCTTTCTCTCCCCTCTTTCTCCCTCGCCCCTCCCCCCCCTCTCTCTCAGGGTGCTGCTGCAGTGTGGGTTAGATGTGGACAGCAGGGACTGTGATGGTTGGACCCCCCTCCACGCCGCGGCGCACTGGGGTCAGGAGGAGGCCTGCAGCCTGCTGGCCGATAACATGTGCGACATGGGGGCTGTCAACAAAGTGGTGAGCGCCCACTCCGCCCAATATACACTGATCTTACACTGATCCTTATACTCCGCCCAATGTACACTGATCCTACTCTGATCATGCACTGATCCTTATACTCCGCTCAATATACACTGATCTTACACTGATCATACACTGATCCTTATACTCCGCCTGATATACACTGATCTTACACTGATCCTTATACTCCGCCCAATATACACTGATCTTACACTGATCATACACTGATCCTTATACTCCGCCCGATATACACTGATCTTACACTGATCCTTATACTCCGCCCAATGTACACTGATCCTACCACTCCACCCAATTTACACTGATCCTTATACTCCGCCCAATATACACTGATCTTTACACTTCTCCCAATGTACACTGATCTTACACTGATCTTATAATGATCATACACAGATCCTTACACTCCACCCAATATACACTGATCTTACACTGATCATACACTGATCCTTATATTCTGCCCAATGTACACTGATTCTTACACTCTGCCCAATATACACTGATCCTTACACTTTGCCCAATATACACCGATCCCTACACTGATCTTATACTTATCATACACTGATCTTACACTGATCATACACTGACCTCACACTGATATTATGCTCATCTTACACTGAGCTTAGTCTGATCTTACACTCATCTTATACTGAATGTGCACTGATCTTACATAAATATGTGTTATTTGCTCAGGGACAGACCCCCCTGGACGTAGCTGATGAGAATTTGGTCGACAGCCTGGAGGAGCTAATGAAGAAACAGAAAGCTGTAAGTCACAGCAGAGGGTCTGTCTGCTCGGTTACCTGGGCTAATAGCATGGAGGTCTTCACCTGACAATCAAATCCTGGCCCACTGCCTACAGATGAGGGGTTAAGAGTTTGTTTGGTGTCATTTTGTTTAAATTCGGAATTTTCTGTGCCATTGCCCTTACTGAACTACAGCTCCCAGAATCCTTTGAGCTTGTTTGTCAGGAAACAGGCCGAATAAAACCAAGATCAGAAGAACAGCAGCCAGATTGTTCTTTGTGCAAGTTATGTTTTGTGTATGTGATGGTCTGATGTGGATTAATGTTTGTGTTCCAGCATTGCTAATGCATGTTTGTTAACGTATAGCTAGCTAAAGAGCAAAATAGCGTAAATGCTTTCGAAGCAAATAATTGACTCCCTCCTTCTCTGCCGCCAACTCCCTCTCTCTTTCACTCTCTCTCCTCTTTCTCTAGTTGCGTACAGAGAAGCAGAAGCAGAGCCCCATCATCGAAATCAATCCCCCCGTCACCGTGGCACCAGTGCGCACCAGGAGGTAAGGCCCCACGTGTGTGTCTGTATGTGTGTGTGTGTGTGTGTGTGTGTCCCCTACTGTCCTTCATGTCAACACTACCGAAAGGTAGAGTCTGTAGGCGTTTGCTGTGTTGATGATGTCACTGCTTTTCAGCACCGTGATCTGCTCACACAAAACATTCTCACATTGTCGCTGTAGCCCACGTGTGTTGCGATAGCATTAGCGAGTGGTGTACTCCTCACGTATCAACCCACCCGAAGACCGACTGTCCTTCACTTGGACCATTGTCCATGTTCTAAGTACCACCAAACTGCGTAAACCTTAACAATATTAGTTTGAATAACTATTTATTACTGTGTGTTTTAACCAACTCCACTCGTGGGGAGCCACAAGGTGTGCAGGTTTTGTAGTTTCCTTTTATTGAATACCCAGTTTGGACCCTATAAAGAGTCTTTCACCAATCAGTGACCTAAATTAATAATGCAGAAAGGTATCAGAAAACCAGCAGACACAGTGGCCCTTCAGGACTGGACTTGTTTCATACTGTCACAGAGACACTTTTTACTTTAAATGATTTAGTGCCACCCCAAAGGTATGACGGACAGTTATGTGCAAGACCTGAGAGGTAGAATTTTCCCGTGTTTGTTTGCTAAACGAACAGACATGCAAACCTGGGAAAACATGGATGCCAGAAGGCAGCGCTCATTTAAAAGGAATGTGGGAGGGGTCTGTCGTGTACACTCAGCTGATTGGTCGGCGCCGCCTCTTAAAAGACCGGTACCAGCACTGTTTGTGTGTGATTGGTCGCTCACTCACGGGTTGGCTGCACTGTGCGTCTTCACCTCCACTGACTGGCCCCTGCATGCTGCCTGTGGCCCTGCCCCGCCCCCTGTCCCGCCCCCTGTTCCGCCTCACCCCTCCCCCCCCAGGACTTCAATATCTCGTATGAGCAGCAAGGAGAAGATCAGCCTTCACGAGAGGGAGCGCCACGCCCCCCCCGCCCTGCAGAGCAGCCCTGCCGAGGAGGAAGAGGAGGGACAGACGGGCCCCCAGGGGCCACCCGGGGCCTCCCACAGCTCGAGCTCCGAGGAGGATAGCGAATCGGAGAGCGACGGAGAGTCAGGTGACCAGCATCCCCAACCCGATTGGCTGAAGCATTAGCAGTGCTGAATGATGTGTAGAATGACAGCACAGTTAGTATGGCTGTGTGAACCGAATTTTTTTTGTTGTTTTTTTTTTATTTCTTTAAACAAAACCGATTAATTGACTGGTTAATTGGCTTTTTTATCAAATGATAGCGATTAATTAAATGCTGGCCGGTCAATGTTCCTCCCGCAGAAAAAATGAAAACGCGAGAAATCATCAACAACCTGAACAACAAGCGCAACAGCTCCGCCCCCCCTGCCAGCACCACGGCAACCAGCGCAGCAGGAACTGTGGGTAAAAAGGTGGGTGTGACCTGACAGCGAGGGAAGGTTGTTTTGAAAATAATGTAAGGAATGGGGAAAATGGGAGTGGCCAATGAGATATCCGGTTGCTGCAGTGCAGAATTCTATAGTTTGATTTAGAGGCTCGAGGGACCTATGCCATTACAGTACATTACATTAAAGGAGGTGCAGAAGTGCATCCTCCAGAGTTGAAGAAACAGTGTCTGGCGAATGATTGTCTTAAACAAATTAGTTTAAGAGCAGTATCAATGCATAAGTTCTAGTTGGCCATCCTAACCAAATACCAGAGTTCTAATATTGAATACTTAGGGCTAAAGAGTAGTCTGATACAGGTGCCGACCAAGCATGCTAAATTACCCATAAAGCACTGGGAGTCCGTTCTGTCAGTGGTGTTGAACCTGTTGATGTGTATCAGGACGCACATAGGTCCACACTTGTCACATTTGAATGTTTTATAATTATTCAAACTGGAGCTTTGGAACAAGATAACGCGTGTCATTGACACTGGGGAATACAGAATAGGGGGTTTGTGTAGTTTCTGGGGAATTTGGTTATATGACCCCGGAAATCTGAGACACATTTCAGCCTTCCTTTGTGTGGCACATTGGGTAAGGAGCTGGCCTTGTGACCCATAGGTCACAGGTTTGGTTCCCAGATTGGACACTGCCATTGTGCCCTTGAGCAAGGTACTTAACCTGCATTGCTTCAATATATATCCATCTGTATAAAATCCAAAATGTAAAATCTGCTAATGCCTGTAATGTAATGCATCCTTAGACCTACTCAGGGGGAGGTTCTAACCCCCCCCCCCCCCCCCCGATGGAGCTCTCCTTCTTTCTCTTTGTTTTTCTCCTTCTTGTTATAATGATCCTTCTGAAACGTTCTTCCTGTAACGTTCTGTAAGGCTGTTCTGTCTTGGTGTTTAATGGTGTTTAACCTGTTGATGTGTATCAGAATGAAGACAGCAGAATGTCAGTGAAAAAGAAGGGTAACCGAATGGTGACTCCCTCTCTCCCCTCTCCATTACTCTTTCTCTCTTTCACTCATTGTCCCCCCTTCCCCCTACATTTCCCTCCTCGGTCTCTTTCTGCCCCTCCTCTCCCTCTGTCTTTCTGTCTCTCTGTTCCTCTCTCGCAGTCGGACCCTGGCAGGCCCCCGGCCCCTGAGGGCCCGGAGTCCAGTAGGATGTCTCTGCGTAAGGCGGGGAGTTTTGGGGCCCTGAGTACCACAGGGGCCCTGGCCCCCGGGTCTGAGCCGGCCAAGGGCCCCGAGTCCGCCGCAGGCATGATGCGCTCGGCCTCCAGTCCCAGACTCAGCCTGGAGTCCGACCCCAAGGTACACGCTAGCATCCCCACGCTAGCATTGCAGACAGCGTTACAGATAGCACCGCAGATAGCATTGAAATAGCATAGCAGAGAGCACCGACACTAGCGATGCCGATAGCACCGATGCTAGCATTGCAGATGGCACCGATGCTAGCATTGCAGAGAGCACCGATGCTAGCATTGCAGATGGCACCGATGCTAGCATTGCAGATGGCACCGATGCTAGCATTGCAAATAGCATCGACACTAGCACTGCAGATAGCACCGATGCTAGCATTGCAGAGAGCATCGACACTAGCACTGCAGATAGCATTGATGCTAGCATTGTAGATGGCACTGACACTAGCATTTCAGAGAGCATTAATGTAACTTTGCAAATAGCATTACAGATAGCATTTAAATTACACTGCAGACAGTGTTCAGATAGCATTGCAGACCGTGTTCAGAGCATTGAGGACAGTGTTTTGATAGCATTGCTGATAGTGTTCAGACAGCTTTGCAGATAGTGTTTAGTGTTGCAGACAGTGTTCAGACAGCATTGCAGACAGTGTTCAGATAGCTTTGCTGATAGTGTTCAGACCGCATTGCAGACAGCATTCAGATAGCATTGCAGGTAGTGTTTAGTGTTGCAGATAGTGTTCAGATAGTGCTCAGATAGTTGCTGCTGCACAAGATGTTTTGTGGTGGCGCAGGGCCACGTATCTGGCAGCCAGTGGAGCAGTGAGCTTTCCTGCTCGAGCCATTTGCCATTTTATCCTCGCCTGTCATACTGGGGAAGCGGGGGAGGATCATGGTTACAGTTACGGAATAATTCTCTTTTCTCTCTCTCTCTCTCTCTCTCTCTCTCAGGAGCCAAGGTTGGCTCGAGTTCCTCCTACTCCAACACGCCGACTCTTCACCATTGCAGACCTTAATAATCCAGACCTCTCCAGCAGGTGTGTGTATGCGCACGTGTGCGTGGGCATGTGTCAGTGTGTGTGTGTGTGTGTGGGTGGGTGGGTGTGTGTGTACGTGTGTCTGTGTGTGTGTGTTGGTGGGTGTGTGTCTGTGTGCTTGTGTCTATGTGTGTGTCTATGTGTGTGTGGAGGGGTGTGTGCGTGTGAGTGTGTGTATGTGTGTGCGCGTGTAGGCGGGTGTGTGAGTGTGTGTGTATGTGTGTGCGCGTGTAAATGTGTGTGTGTGTGGGTGTGTGCATGTGCATGTGTGGGGGGGTGTGTTGGTGTGTTTGTGTGTCTGTATGTGTGTATGTATGTGTGAGTGGGTGTGTGTGTGTGGGTGTGGGTATACAGGCAGACAATGTTCCTGGGCTCCACGTTCAGTGTGTCTGTATTTCTCTCTCCACTTCCTCTCAGTGGGCTAACTCGTAGCTCCTCCTATACACGACGCCTGAACAGCCAAACAGGAAGTGATCTGACAAGCCAAGCCCCCAGCATGACCCGCAGGTGAGTTAGTTACTTGCATTTGTGAAACTGTGCTTGGTAGTGTGTGGTATCTTACGGTGTGTGTGTGTGCCTGCTTGTCAGTGTGTGTGTGCCTGCATGTGAGTGAGTGAGTGTGTGTGTGTGTCTGCATGTGTGTGTGTGTCTGTGCGTGTGCTCACGGCTGTGTTTGCATTTACAGCTCCTCTTACGGACGGAAACTAGATGAACCTGCAGTTACCTCCGTAACCACGGGACCCACTTCTGCTCTCAGCCGCCTCAACAGCCTCACATCACAGAGGTGTGGCCCCCAACCAGAGTGTTCATCAGAATGCGTGTTAATCAGTGTTAATCAGAGTGTGTGTTAATCAGAGTGTGTGTGTTAATCAGAGTGTGTGTTAATCAGTGTTAATCAGAGTGTGTGTTAATCAGTGTTAATCAGAGTGTGTGTTATTCAGTGTTTTATACAGAATTTTAATCAATCAGTTAGTCAGAGTTGATGTGCGTGTTTTTCAGTGTTAATCCGTGTTAATCAGACTCTGTGCTCTAATCAGTGTTCAGGAGTGTGTCAGTCTGTTGATCAGAACATCGGTGTGTAAACGTATCATTTTGCTAACACAATGACACTGATTAACACACTGAAAGTGCTTAACACACTGACGGTCAGATGTACAACAGAACTAATGACAGTGTAAAGAATATTTCCTATATTGTAGCTCTGTTGTGGTTAATGGGAGTACCAGTATATGCAGTATTAGTCCAGATAATGTCCAGGTAATGTAGTTGCTTGAAGTGTCAGTCTGTGTGCGCATACATTTGGACACGCCTCAGGCATAAAATGCAGTGCCTCTTCTTGTCTTAGGCTTGCTCAGGATCAGCTGGAAAAGAAGGAACCGGAATCCTCGACCACCTCAAATTCTGTCACCACGGCAACCAGCGAGTTGGAATCCAAGCAGAGGCGCAAGTGAGTCTCTGATTGGTTGACAGTTTTCTTTACATTATCAGAATCCGGCCCCAATCTAATCAGGTTCCTTTAGATGTTTCGAAATTTCAGTTCAGAATCAGTTTAAGTGGCCTTACATCAGAGGTGGGCAATGAATGCTGCATCTGTTTCTGGTTTTCATGCTAACTTTTGGCCTTAATTGCTTAATGAGCCCTAACATTTACTCCATCTGTCATTTTAGCGACTTTTCTTGATAAGCGCATGAATGACAGCTGAAGCCTGTTCTTGTGTCCCACATTTTACTGTGATCTAATCTATGAGTGAACCAGTGTTGTTGTGTACAGCCAATTAACTTGTTTAGCCAGGGTAATCGGTGGAAACAAAAGCCTTCATACACACCGGCCCTCCGGCTGTGGGTCGTTTAACCTGATCTGTGCATTACCCAGGTCGTACCTGATCGTTTACCCTGGTCTGTGCGTTCCTCAGTTCGGACCTGATCGTTTAACCTGGTCTGCGCATTCCTCAGGTCGTAACCAATCGTTTAACCTGGTCTGCACATTCCTCAGGTCATACCCGATCGCTTAGCCTGGTCTGTGCGTTCCTCAGGTCGTGTGGGATCGTTTAACCTGGTCTGTGCATTCCTCAGGTCGTAACCAATCGTTTAACCTGGTCTGCACATTCCTCAGGTCGTACCTGATTGTTTAACCTGGTCTGTGCATTCCTCAGGCCGTACCCAATCGTTTAACCTGGTCTGCGCATTCCTCAGGTCGTAACCAATCGTTTAACCTGGTCTGCACATTCCTCAGGTCATACCCGATCGCTTAGCCTGGTCTGTGCGTTCCTCAGGTCGTGTGGGATCGTTTAACCTGGTCTGTGCATTCCTCAGGTCGTAACCAATCGTTTAACCTGGTCTGCACATTCCTCAGGTCGTACCTGATTGTTTAACCTGGTCTGTGCATTCCTCAGGTCGTACCCAATCGTTTAACCTGGTCTGTGCATTCCTCAGGTCGTACCCAATCGTTTAACCTGGTCTGTGCATTCCTCAGGTCGTACCTGATCGTTTAACCTGGTCTGTGCATTCCTCAGGTCGTACCTGACCCCGGTTCGGGACGAGGAGGCGGAGGCTCAGCGGAGGGCTCGCTCCCGGCACGCCCGGCAGTCCCGCAGGTCCACTCAGGTACGTCCGTCGCACCCCAGCGTCTGTCAGTAAGCGCACACACACACACACACACACCCCAGCGTCCGTCAGTCAGCGCACACACACACACACACGCACGCATCCCAGCGTTCGTCAGTCAGCGCACACGCACACACACGTACACACGCGCACATGCGCGTCCGTCAGTACACACACTTCTGCCTTTGAGTCTGTCCGTATACACCTGTCATTGGTACATACATCTGGTGGTTACTCATCATTACTGTGGGCTTGCACAGAGATGTTCTTAGCATGAAACACTGTTTCTTCAATTTCAGTTTCACTGCTGTCCCTTTCTCTATTTGATGTCTGTGACTTGTTTTTCTCCTGTCTTGTGTAACAAAGGTCCCCCTTGCAAAGGAGATTTTGATCTCAGTGGGGTTTTTCCCAGGTTAAATGAAGGTTAAATAAAAATAAATGTTTTCACCAGGCCAGTTGTAGTCTGCCAGTGCTTCTCAGACTCAGTCCTGGGGGACCCCTGTGAAACGCTGTCTTTTGTTCCAACCGCGTCTGCAATCCCAGAATTCTCAAAAGTTGTAAATTTTTTCCTAATTATGCTTTTCATGTTTTGAGGGATTATTTACCCTCTTAAGCCACATCGCGTCTGAAATCGCTATGCATGCCGTGAAGAATGAAGGTCCCATATTCTCATTGTGCTGCATATCAAATAATTACATAAAGAGAGGTAAAAACTACATTTCAACTGATCAAATTAAAGACTGAGGTGAATCAGCAGGCTCCTGATTGGTGAAAGTGTGGACACGTGGCCACTGAAAACTAAACCGTTGGATAATTCAAAAACAAAGCAAACGATAATGAGCCAAACTCGCGTTGCGCTTACAAGCGTAAGGGTAAAATTACGAGAGATCGTAGACGTGCGTTCAGCAACCTTAATTGCGCAATGGTTGGAACGTGGTTGGAACGAAAACCAGCACGCCCAGGGGTGCCCCAGGACGGAGTCTGAGACCCGCGGGGGCCGTACCGCGCGAATGCCGTGGCCCGCCGCTTCGCACCGCCGCCGCCGCTTACCCTCTGAGGCCCCGCCCCCTCCGCTGTTTACGCTTCGGCCTTGATCCAAACCTCCTCCCTCCACCAGGGGGTGACGCTCACAGACCTGCAAGAGGCTGAGAAGATGAAGACGGAACAGAAGGAGAGAGAGAAGAAGAAGGAGGACGAGGACAGGGACGGGAGACAGAGGAAGGGAGATGAGGGGGTGAGAAATGTTCTCTTTTCTTTTTTTGCACCGGGACGGTGAATTCAGCATGACACTTTTAAACGAGCTATAAATGGTATTAACACCTTGGCAGGTGATGATGTGTTAGTGATTGTGATGTCATCTCTGCAGCGCATGATGTGTCAGTGATGACGA
The DNA here is from genome assembly GCF_013347855.1 of Anguilla anguilla. Classification (NCBI taxonomy): domain Eukaryota; kingdom Metazoa; phylum Chordata; class Actinopteri; order Anguilliformes; family Anguillidae; genus Anguilla; species Anguilla anguilla. The sequence goes on from NC_049216.1 coordinate 8,476,251, forward strand.
TGTCATCTCCACAGCATACAATGATGTGTCTGTTGTGACGATGACATCTCCGCAGCATGTGATGATGTGTCTGATGATGACGTCATCTCCGCAGCACGCGATGATGTGTCAGTGATGATGATGTCATCTCCGCAGCACGCGATGATGTGTCAGTGATGATGATGTCATCTCCGCAGCATGTGATGATGTGTCTGTGATGATGTTATCTCCGCAGCACGCGATGATGTGTCAGTGATGATGATGTCATCTCCGCAGCACGCGATGATGTGTCAGTGATGATGATGATGTCATCTCCGCAGCATGTGATGATGTGTCAGTGATGAGTGGTGTTTGTGTGCAGGAGGTGAGCTGGAGGTCCCGAATTGCAAACCTGCAGAAATCGGACCTCCTGGGCCTGACCAGCCCCCCGGGGGCCCCCCGCGCCCCCGCCGCGGAGGGGAGAGGTACTGAGCCTGCGGACGGAGAGGACCGGGAGAGGAGGAGGCTGCGGACTCGCAGGAGAGGAGCTCACAGGACCGAAGAGGTAAGGGTGGCGTGCTCACACACGTGTGTGTGTGTGTGTGTGTGTGTGTGCACGTGTGTGTGTGCGTGTGTGTGTGAGTGAGCGTGAGTGAGCGTGTGTGTGTGCGTGTGTGTGCGCACGTGTGTGTGAGTGTGTGCGTGTGTGTGTGAGTGTGAACGTGTGCGCGTGACTCATAGTCCTGTGTTTGTGAAGTGATGACCGGCTTGTTGCTGTTGACTGTAGTTTGAGTGTATAACAGACTCACGGTCCTGTGTTTGTGATGCGTTGACTGGGCTGTGGCTGTTGACTGTAGTTTGAGTGTATAACAGACTCACGGTCCTGTGTTTGTGATGCGATGACCAACACTCTATGTCCTGTGTTCTCCAGAGCGACGATAACGAACCGAGCGGGGAGGATGAAGGGGTCGCGGGGGGACAGGTGAGTTTGTGTCTCTTCGTTTTTTTGTGGCGTTTGGTTTCAGTGAGTTATACAGTATGAGTAGTGTGTGAGAGATGATAGTGTGTGTGACTGTGAATACTGTATGTGTTTATGTGCGTTTGTGTGTATGTAAACGTGTGATCGTGTGTATACATATGCATGTACATGCATGTGTGTTTGTGTATACTGTACAGTACTTGTGTGTGTGTGCGTGTGTGTGTGCATGTTTGTTGACTTGTGTGTGTGTATGTGAGTGTGTGTGTGCATGTTTGTTCAGATACTCACTGCTGTCTGTATGCTCTGTTCACAGGCAAACAGGTACACCAGCAGGTAAGTCTGCCCTACAACCCATTTACTCTTTCACTCAACCCATTTACTCTGTCACTCAACCCATTACTCTGTCACTCAACCCATTACTCTGTCACTCAACCCATTACTCTGTCACTCAACCCATTACTCTTTCACTCAACCCATTTACTCTTTCTCTCAACCGATTACTCTTTCCCTCAACCATGACTCTTTCACTCAACCCATTTACTCTTTCCCTCAACCCATTACTCTGTCACTCAACCCATTACTTTGTCACTCAACCCATTTACTCTTTCTCTCAACCCATTTCCTCTTTCATTTCATTCACTTTAGTATGTGCTTGTCTGATCTGAGCTTTTATGTTCTTCAGGTCTGATGTGTCCTGTAATGATCGCATCATCGGCAGAGGATCAGAAACAAAGGACTACAAGAAGGTGTGTGTGCGCAAATCTGAATGAGTGTGTGTAAATCTGAATGTGTGTGTGTGTGTGCGCGAATCTGAATGTGTGTGTGTGTGTCTCTGTGTCTGTGGGTATGCATGTATGTGTGTGTGCGTGTGTCTGTGTGTGTGCGCGAATCTGAATGTGTGTGTGTGTGTGCGCGTGTCTCTGTGTCTGCCTGTATGTGTGTGCGTGTGCGTGTGTGTGTGTGTGTGTGTGTGTGTGTGTGTGTGTGTCTCTGTGTCTGCCTGTATGTGTGTGTGTCTCTGTGTATGTGTGTGTGCATGTGTCTGTGTGTGTGTGCGCAAATCTGAATGTGTGTGTATGCGTGTGTCTGTGTGTGCGTCTCTGTGTCTATGTGTCTGCATGTATGTGTGTGCGTGTGTCTCTGTGTGTGTGTGTGTGTGTGTGTGTGTGCGTGCATGTGCAATAATGTGTGTGCGCTTGCTCTGTATGTCTGTGTGTGCGGTGCGTTTATGTGTGTGCACTAGCGGGTGTGTGTGAGAGTGCATGCATTCACGTGGGTGTAGAGTTGTTTGTTCGTAGCAGGTCTGCGCTGTAATTGTGGGTAAGTGTCTCTGCCACCGCGTCTGTCTGTGCCGCTAACGAAAGAAGTGAGAGGTTTCAGTACCCACCAAAACATCCTTTGAGCCCGAGTGAGGATGACCTATATTTACGCGAGTGGGACTTCACGGAAGATGTCGGCGGTTAGAACCATCCTGTTATTCAAATACAGAATGGAACTAGAAGAGTGCATTCAGTGGAGTGCAAGTCTCTGCCAGGTGTGTTAGCTTTGCTGATGCAACAACAGAGGCTACACAATCAATGCAACCAGACAAATACAATATTACAAGTTTTTACCATGTGCCACTGAAAATCCCAAAAATGCAGATTCAGGGAAGTAACGCTAAAGGTGGTGAGATGTTAGCTAATGTCATTCATATCAGCCACGATGTGTTAGACAGAGCTAACGTTGACGTTATAGTCTGGCACTTTCGTTTCATTACATTACATTACAGGCATTTGGCAGACGCTCTTATCCAGAGTGACATACAACAAAGTGTATAACCATAAGTCTGTCGAAAACCCCAAGTGAGGTTTCAAATCAAGACAGGAACCATCTGGACGGGAACAATTCAAAAAGACCAGTAATGTCAAAATATCAATTTCAATGTCAAAATGGCAACAAAATAATTGCCACAGATTCAAACATTAACGTACCCCGTTAGTTGGCGGATTATTTTGTTGGCGTTTTAACATTGAAATTAACATTTTACATCGCTGGGCTTTCATTCCAAACGGAAGCAGTTGTTGATCACTTGCGGCCCCTACCGACCGGTTAGGAGGAGTGAGGAGTTAGCACACAATGTATTTCAATGGACAATGATGGAAATTAATTCAAATAATATACTTGTCGGTGACCGATTTGCAAAATATTCGAGAATTCATGTCCTTGGCCTGCTGCCAGCATGCACAACAAGTATTAGGCTGATCGGCCCAGTAGTATGCGAGATTAGCTGCGGACAGATACATAAACACACGCACAAACACACACACACACGCGCGCAACCAAACACATAATCCCCTCCAGGCTCTCGCCTGGCAGAGATAACAATGGTGACTGCTGGGTGGCCCGTTCAATTAAAGTGCCGCACTGTGGTGCATGGATGAGCCCCACGGTGTGCCAGCGCCGACTGTGAGCTCGGTAGGGCGACGAGCAATTGGCGATAGTGTCGCCCGTGGCTGAGGGTGGGTTCAGGAGTCCGCGCTTCATTGCTCTCTAGCGACCCCTGCTGGTCAGTCGGGCGCCTGAAGACCACGTGCCAAAGCCGCATATGAGAAGGCTTCCTCTGACTCAGTTCTATGCAAGTTTGGCTTTGGGCTGCGGTGTGAGGTGGGAGGTCGCTCATGAATGCACTACAAATAGGGAAAAATACAGAACAATCTATTTACACAATTTACAATTAAACAACTGTGTAGTATACTGCTATAAAGTGTGGTATATTGCTGTAAAGCTCAGTCTGTTGCTGTAAAGTGTGCTATACTGCTGTAAAGTACAGTCTGCTGCTATAAAGTGTGGTATACTGCTGTAAAGTGCAGTCTGTTGCTGTAAATTGTGCTATACTGCTGTAAAGTGCAGTCTGCTGCTGTGAAGTGTGATGTACTGCTGTAAAATGCAGTCTGCTGCTGTAAAGTGTGGTATGCTGCTGTAAACTGCAGTGTGCTCAGATTGTAAATTGTGGAGTACTTCTGGAAATTGTGAACTGGTTAGTCTACAGAACTTTCTGTGGTATACTACTGTAAAGTACAGCGTGCTCACAGATATTAACAGAGTATAGAATGGTGAGAGGTTCGGCTGTCCTCAAATGGAAGTCGCACTGCAAGATTTAATCGATTCCACAGCTCTGTGCCGGGTGTTTTTTGACAAAGCTGGTTGTTTTGCTGAAAAGGTTCAGCTACCAGGCAGCAAAAATGGAAAAACTTGCACCAGGAAAGAACCGTGGATTTCTTTTGGGAAATGGGAGGCATACGCATTTTACACATTTCTTATGTAACGATAAATTACTGAACGTTAGCTAACCTCAAATCCCATTTTTTCCCAATGATTTTTTGTTTTCACAGAAATTTGACAGTTTAATGTGGGTCACCCTTTTCTCCATTTTCCTTTTAAAGCCTAGCAAAAGAGCCAAATATACAGTTCACATTACTCAGCAAGGCTGTATTTCTTTTCCAAGTTAATTACTGCTGCAAATCACTTGAAAATGGCTGCAAAAAGCTTGCACACAGAGTGCATGCACTGCAATCCAACTCTTGGAAAGAATATTGGGATTGATGGAGACTTTACCATATATGGGCTGGTAAAATGTGGGGAGTGGGTATTGAAATAAAATTGGGTGTTTTGCTAAATCGTTGTCTTTAATATAACTATAGATCAAGCAGATGCTCGACTTTTGTATTGTGTTAAACATTCCAATTACTATACCTTCTCACAAGCAAATACTGTGCTGGAAACTCTTGTTACTAACCATAGCCTGCTGTCCTGGAGGACTACTGAACATGGAAGGAACAGCAGTCTGGTTATTCTGCAGTTATATCTGTGGTACACTGCTGTTAAGTGTGGAGTTCTGCTGTAAAGTGTGGTGTACTGCTGTGAATGAGTGCTTTGGTGTGAGTGAATTTCCTCATGGTCTCTCTCTCTCTCCGCCCCCCCCCCTCCCTCTCACTCTCTCTCTGTCTCTCCCACTCGCACTCTCTCTCTCTCTCTCTCTCTCTCAGCTGTTTGAGGAGGTCTCTCGGGAGAACGGGCAGCTGCAGGCCCAGCTTCAGGACACCCTGCGCACAGTATCCCAAACCCGCATGGATCTGGACAAGGCTACGCAGGTCTGCTCAAGCACAGCACACACTCAACACATTTACACACAACACTGTACACACGCAACACATTTACACACAACACTATACACACTCAACACACAAAATACTACACACATTCAACACTGCACACATTCAACACTGTACACACTCAACGAGTCAACCAGCGAGTTTGTCTTTTTCTCTCTACCCTTCATAACAGACACACACTGATTGCACTCCTATCGCTGGTTACTGGTTAAAGTTGGAAGAAAACTGTACTCACTTGAACTGTGCAGTGCAGTCACACGTGATGCAACTGTGCTGGCCCAGGTGTGTCTTTATGATAACAGACCATAGAGTTCACTGAGATGGACCCTCTGATACCCATAAACATGCTTATTTAAATAGAGAGGCAAGCACGCCTTCAGCTAACCTAAGCTTTTGAAGTCCCGGAAGTAGGACTTTACTGCACATATTGAGGAAAAAAACACTGGAGCTCCCTTTAAGATGACTGGGGAATATTACATTTGAAGGAAAAATAAAACTGAACTCTGAAACTCAATTAAAGATCGTTACGTTTCACACAAAAAGCAGATTGTAAATATATGTATTGAAATATGTACATTTTAATAAATATTTTTTCAAGACTTCTTGACCAAAACAACCATTGTTTCACAAACTGCTACACGTAATGAAATTTATGATCACAAAAAATTGACCGATGACGTTTTCTATGGTTGTTAAATCACCATGGTTTTCCACACTGTTATTCAATAGGCAGCAAGCTCTTTTGCCCGCTTCTGTTCCTATGTACGCTCTATGCTGATACACCATATTAGGGACATGACTTAGTAGCGCCCTCTGTGTGAGGCTATTATTCAAAATGGCTGCCATGTCCATGAATGCAGTTTTCTTTAATGACATTTCGAGAGAGTTTATCGGTGCTTTTTGGGTGGCACTTCCCCCGGTACAGATATATCTGTGGAAGCCCGATGTCAACCGATATTATCGACCGACCGATATGTTTAGTTTGGCCTTACACTCAACACTCCATACACTCAACACACACCCACTGTGCATCATGCCCCGGACCCACATGAACCTAGACAAGGCTACGCAGAACCCAACATTACACACTCAACACAACACACTGAACATTACACACTCAACAAAACACACTGAACATTACACACTCATCACTGCACTACGGGGGTGTCTCATGGCATCGCCTGTAGAACACTGTCCTCATTGCGATGTCGGCGGTTCGAATCTGGCCACGCAACCCTTTATCACGATCCTTGTTGCGTGTCTCTCCCTCTCTCTCTCACTACCCATGTTTTCCGTCTCTTCCTGTCCTGTCCAATAAATCTGAAAAAGCCCTAAAAATGTATTTAAAAAAATAAAAACACTGCACTACATATAGTAACCAGTACATGTGGTCAATTCGGTTTACATGACACTACACACTCAATACAAAACACGCACACAACACTGAATGAAAAGTTAATCTTAGCCATCGGACTAATACACACGGAAGTGGTGAAAAAAAGTAAACAACCAATCTAAGGTCCACCGTCATTTTTGATTCAACTGGCTACTTGTACTTCGGGCTGAAATTTGAAGCATACTGATCCACCCTGATTTTTTTTTATTTCACTTGTGAAGTAAATTTTGTAAATGATGATAATAATCACAGAATATGGGGCGACATAGCTCAGGAGGTTAGAGCGGTTGTCTGGTAGTCGGAGGGTTGCTGGTTCGATCCCCAGCCCTGAGCGTGTCGAAGTGTCCCTGAGCACGACACCTTTGGATAAAAGCGCTATATAAATACAGTTCATTTACCATTTACCAATAATAATAAGCTGTGTATCCAACAAAGGCAGGAAGTAGATGTTGTGAAGAAGTGATGCAATGATAACAGTAAAATAATGATCTGCTTTGTGTCCGACAGAGACAGGAGCGCTTCAGCGACTGCTCCGCCCTCCTGGAGCTGGAGAAGAAGGTGAGCGCCGCACTCGATAGGCTCGCAGTCTAATCTCTGTACCATGATTGGCCAAGCCATTTTCTGAACATTCCCTCTTCCTGCAGGAGCGGCGAATCCTAGAGCGGCGTGTAGCGGAACTGGAGGAGGAGCTAAAGGTTACCCATAATGCTTTTCTTTACCCCAATTCATCCAGTGCACGCTTGATAAAGCACTGTAACCTAATTTGTCCAGTGCACCCTTGATAAAACACTGTACCACAATTTATTCAGTGCACCCCTGATAAAGCACTCTACACCAATTTGATGACAGGAAGTGGTAATGGGTTAGCAGATGCAGCTGACAGGAAGTGGTAATGAGTTAGCAGATGCAGCTGACAGGAAGTGGTAATTATTAATGGATGCAGATGGCAGGAAGTGATCATGGGTTAATGGATACAGCTGACAGGAAGCGGTAATGGGTTAATGGCTGCAGATGACTGGAAGTGGTAATGGGTTAATAGTTTAGATGACAGGAAGCGGTAATGGGTTACTGGATGCAGATGACAGGAAGTGGGAATGGGTTAATAGTTTAGATGGCAGGAAGTGATAATGGGTTAATGGTTGCAGATGGCAGGAAGCAGTAATGGGTTAATGGTTGCAGATGGCAGGAAGTGGTAATGGCTGGTCTGCTCTCGGTCCTGCAGGTGCTGGGTGACCTGCGGGCTGATAACCAGCGCCTGAAAGACGAGAACGGAGCCCTGATCCGCGTCATCAGCAAGCTGTCTAAATAAACGCAGGAGGGGAGAGAGGGAGCGTTCCCCTCCTCTGCCTCCCTCCCTCTCTCCGCGCCCCCGGCTCCTACCTAGTGCCAAAGAAAGGAGAGAATAACGGAAGAATGTCACACTGCCCCACCACCACCCCCACCGCCACCCCACCTCCCCCGGTCCTCTGTCGCAGCCGGTCGCCGTGGCAACAGCACGTCTTGTGGTCCACAGTCCGGAAGGGCCACCCAGTCCGGCCTCCAGGTTCACGGCGTTCTGCTGAAAAAAGAGAACGAAGAGACGGACAGAACGCACATGTACAGACCCAGCACTGAGGGCGTACTCACACATAGTCACACACTCACACACTCTCTCACACGTACAGACCCAGCACTGAGGGCGTACTCACACATAGTCACACACTCACACACACATGTACAGACCCAGCACTGAGGGCGTACTCACACATAGTCACACACTCACACACACATGTACAGACCCAGCACTGAGGGCGTACTCACACAGTCACACACTCACACACACTCTCTCACACGTACAGGCCCAGCACTGAGAGCGTACTCACACATAGTCACACACTCACACACACTCTCTCACACGTACAGGCCCAGCACTGAGGGCGTACTCACACATAGTCACACACTCACACACTCTCTCACACATGTACAGACCCAGCACAGAGGGCGTACTCACACATAGTCACACACTCTCTCTCACACATGTACAGACCCAGCACTGAGGGCGTACTCACACAGTCACACACTCACACACACTCTCTCACACGTACAGGCCCAGCACTGAGGGCGTACTCACACAGTCACACACTCACACACACTCTCTCACACGTACAGACCCAGCACTGAGGGCGTACTCACACAGTCACACACTCTCTCACACATGTACAGACCCAGTACTGAGAGCGTACTCACACAGTCACACACTCACACACTCTCTCACACATAGCGGCATCCATATACAGAGTACACCTGTAAATACACACTCACAACCGCACGTTCACTCTCTCACACACACACACACTCACAGACACACACACTCAAACACTCACTCACTCACCCACACACACACACACACACACACTCACTCACAGACACACACACTCAAACACTCACTCACTCACCCACACACATATACGCAGATGCACTCAGAAACACGCATATGAACAACCACACATTCACACCTGAGACAGCACACACAGCCCCGTGACCACACACATATACATTCCCTCGTGAAGGACCACAAGCACATCGGCGACCGTAGGGACAGACACACCTGTGACCACAAGCACACCTGCGACCATACAGACACACCTGTGACCACAAGTATATCTGCAACCCTAAGTACAGACACCGGAGACTGCTGGTACACCTGTGACCACAAGCACCCCTGCGACCATACAGACACACCTGTGACCACAAGCACCCCTGCGACCATACAGACACACCTGTGACCACAAGTACACCTGTGACCGTAAGTACAGACACCGGGGACCACTGGTACACCTGAGACCATACAAACACAACCAAGAGCATACAAACAAGCACACCTTAGACCACAAGTACACTCCATGTGAAGGACCACATCTCACAAGCCCGTACAGCCTGGACCAATCATGAGGGTACTTTCCCACCTGACACACCTCTTAACTGTCCAATCACAACCACACTCCACCCTTCTGTGTGATCACTAGCAAATTTCACTCACCTGTCCAATCACAACCACATTCTACCCACCTGTCCAATCACCACTCCACCAACCTGTCCAATCACAACCACACTCCACCCATTTGTTTGATCAGAAGCACATTTCACTCACCTGTCCAGTCACAACCACACTCTACCCACCTGTCCAGTCACAACCACACTCCACCCATCTGTGAGATCACAAGCATATTTCACTCACCTGTCCAGTCACAACCACACTCTACCCACCTGTCCAATCACCACACTCCACCAACCTGTCCAATCGCAACCACACTCTACCCATCTGTGTAATCACAAATGCACTCTGCATGGCAGTCCAGGCCCATACACACTCCGTACTCACACTTAGTCCAATAAGAATGTCCATTCCACCCTTCCACACCCACCTGTGACATCACAGGAGCAAATCAATCATTCCCCCTCCCTCTATAGTCAAAGGTTGAAGGTCAAAGGTCAATGCACAGTATACAAGTGGCTGTTTTGTATGACACTAATATGCAAATGATTATTTTAATTACTGTTGTTATTATGATAATGGTTATTATTGATATTATGGTATTGATGTTTTTGTTTTATTTTTTACATTGCAATTGTCCATTCCTTCCAGGGAAACACGTGTATATGGATATATATGCATATGAATATATATGTGTACAAATATTACTATTCATTTGAAGCAGTAATCTCGTGAGATTAAATAATTATTATTGTCACACCCTTGTCGCTCACATGTTGTTTTATAATATATTAAACCAATGTCAGCACTTGATAATAAAGTTGTGTGTGTTTGTATTCAAGTTTCCCGTGTGTGTGTGTGTGCGCGCTGGTGTGTGTGTGTGTGTGCGCGCATGTGTGCTGGTGTGTGTGTGTGTGTATATGTATGTGTGTGTGTGTGTGTGTGCGCATGTGTGCTGGTGTGTATGTGTGTTTCACAGGTGATTTTAACCCTGTTTTCAGGCCCCCCGATCGATGAGACTTAGTAATATGCTAGGTGTGGCACTCGTCAGAATATGCCTTCTCATGATATGAATGGCACAAAAATAATTACCTTTTTATCGATTCGCCATTTTATGAAATGACAGCGGGCAGTCTGCCCTCAGTGTTTTTTGCTTTGCTCAGACGAGGGGGGAGAGAAGCCTGACGGTCTGCGGCAGACGTCTCGCTCCGTCTCCGTTTCTCTTTCCCCGTCTGGAACGTGTCCGCCTGTGTGACGCGCTGTCAGTGAGAGAGAGAGCGCAGGCTAGCGCGCGTCCGCCGGGCTGCGCGAGGGCAGACCAGCTGAACCGCGCAGCTCCACCTGCTGAACCGCGCAGCTCCACCTGCTGAACCGCGCAGCTCCACCTGCTGAACCGCGCAGCTGAACCTAGCCTCGCTGACGAACTGCATGTGGCCTGAATTCTCCTCAGTGGGCCCGTGCTGGCAGAAGCCAGGTATATTTCATATGAAATGGTCGTCTGTTCCAGTAAAGACAAAACAAAATTGTAGGACATTCCCTCTTAGTGTTACATAATGATTCCTCATGAAAGCCTTACTGGTTTCAGAACTAAAGCTTGTATGTTTTCATTTTGATGCTATGTAAGTACATATTATAAGAGTTGGCTCAAAGAACAGTGTGCACTAGAGCTAGCCCTGATTGGAGGAAAAGTGTGTAGTACAGCATGCCCTGATTGGAAGAACTGTGTACTACAGCTAGCTCCGATTGCTGGAACAGTGTTCACTATAGCTAGCCCTGATTGGAGGAGCAGTGTTCACTGCAGGGGAACTAGCTCTGATTGGAGGAGAGGCACATCTTTCACTAACCTGCTGAGGTCAGGTGAGTCACTAGAAGGTGCTAATACAGAGGTAACCCATGGAAACCTACCCAGCTAAAGACACACTCTAACTGAGCAGTTGTGTCCCGTGACTACAGACTCCCGGGGTTCATCCCAATCACTTATTTTATCTGTCCTTGCTTCCTTTCCTTGCATCCTTTCCGGGTATGGAAGGCCAAATGCATCAAATATACATGAAATTGACATTACATTACATTACATTACATTACATTACATTATAGGCATTTAGCAGACGCTCTTATCCAGAGCGACTTACACAACTTTTTACATAGCACTTTACATTGTATCCATTTATACAGCTGGATATATACTGAAGCAACGCAGGTTAAGTACCTTGCTCAAGGGTACAACGGCAGTGTCCTTACCCGGGATTCGAACCTGCGACCTTTCGGTTACGAGCGCAGTTCCTTACCCACTGTGCCACACTCCGTCCCACTATTGAGAACGTGCAAACGACACGTTGACAACGCATGATTCCAGATGTCAGTTTCAAGTATTTTTAACAAGTTTGGCTTTCCGTACTAGGAAAGGACACAAGAAAAAGGAATCAAGGATGGATAAAACAAGCGATTGGGATGAGCCCACGGTAAGTCAACAGAGTTCACTGCCTAGATTTGAGTCTTATGCAGGTCGGCCTAAGAACACTCAGGAGGGAACAGGAGATCGCCTGCTCCTCTTCAATACCCTACATGTCCAAGGAGAAAGTCACTTTCCCATTCATCTATTTAGAAGTCAAGCTGACTCGGAGAACACATTTACCCAAATGTTTACTCTATTTTGACCCCAGTTCAAGCCCACTTCACTCCCAATAAAAAAACACGTCTGGAATGTGGCATGTAAACATGAAGCCAGTTGCGGTTTTAAATGCATTGTATTCTCACCAGACATGTAATAATCATCCTTGCATATTTACAGGGATAATTACCCCACTGGGGATTTTAGATATTATTTCAATGTCGCTAAAACTGAAATAATAACAAAAACCCCTGGAGGTGAACTATACTTTTAACCTTATTCCACCATAGTTTTCTGTAATATGTCAGCTGATTAAGACATGATGACATCATTCACATCCAGATAAGCAGGTGTCTGATTATTGGCCCTTGTCTAACGATGGTCCTGAGACATTTAATGTTGCAGAAATATAGAAAGGCTGATGAATTGTGAATCATTATAATCAATGTATTCCTTTCTTTCAGCACATACCAGTATTTTGAGCTGATGAGCTCCTACTTTTAATTTCAAAACCCCCCAAATATATAAAAATGACCTTTGATGTAAACATTTTCTTTTATATATATAAATTTGACCCCTAACCTGGAGCTAAACAGGTCCAGTTCCCACCATACATTTGGAAAGTTCCAACTATCTACAACTGTAGCCACTGAACTCCACTGCTGATTTGGGAGAGTGTGGAAACCCTTAGGTATCCTCCAAACCAGTCTGCTTATTTTCACACCACAGACTACAGCGAAGTGGAGTCAAAAGAAGGCCATTTTGTTTCATATGTGGTTATGACGTGGAGCCCAGGGGCAACCAATAGACCAGCGGGGGTCGCTAGAGAGCAATGAAATGTCGACCTCTAATGGTACAGACTGAGCCCTCCCGCATCCCGGGTGACGCAATTGCCAATTGCGCATCGCCCTACAGAGCTACCGGCCACCGTGCTGACTACGGAGCAACCGGGAGCAGTCAGCACTGGCATGGCGTGGATTCCATCCACATCCTTGCACCACAACACGGTACTTTAACTAAATGAGCCGCCCAGCAGCCCCGCTATAAACGTCATCCATACATAAAGGTGATTACTCATAGGCCCCACAAACGCTTGTATTTTTACCTGACATTTGTCCGATTTTTTGACAAATGTGTGTTGATGCCATGATTGTTGTCTAAACGCAAGAAATCAGAGGTTGTGCCAAGTTGATAAATGGGATTTCTGTACATCTGATGTATAGGGGCATCTGTTAGCAGTGGGTTTTTTTCACATGTCGAATGTACAATTCTGCAAGTCCGCATTTTTCTGGTTGTGCTCATTGTACCAAACAACCAGAACCACAACGGCGTAGGCTGTCTGGTGACTCCCACAAACTTATGACGGGATTCTATGTGACTGTAGAATGTTGCTGAGAGGAGATGTATCCTGTATTTTTTTTAATATTCGGAAATAAAACTGGCGGAATCCCGTCCAGACCTGCCTACCTGTAGACGCGACATAAATCCGATTTGGATCCTTACCTGATTTTTTGTGTTTATGCTATGGTTACCAAGGGTGACATGTATTGGATCGCATATCGACAGCGTGTCTTCCGCTGTTACCATCATTCTGTTTAACATGCTAAATCACATCCCATAATAAACAGGCGACCTGGCGGTGAGATTAGACGAAACACTGAGCGCAACAGGTAAGAATGGGATCTGTACAGGCCCAACGCAGTTAACTTTGTATTTGCATTTTTGTTTGCTCATTAGGTCTGAGATATTTATAGTGTCGTTTCAGAGAAGCTAAAAACAGCATAGAAACCAATGGGAAGGAAGTGTCACCAAGTCCGTGAACATTACCATGACAGTTTATGTTTCTTATGTGCTGCAAGGATGTAGAACATTTCTCTCGATATCTGGTCTAGATCTACAAACCCAGGAGCATAAAGTATGAAGAGACGCCATGGTACGATCCCTTCTGATATCTTCGGATCCTTCTATCTTTCTGGCCTGTCAGTTCATGCGTCTGACAGTGTGCTGAGACAGTTTACCTGGCCTTTTGCTGTGGATACTCTCCAAACCTCCTAATAAGGCCAGTACAGCTGGTTAGGTCTCTCTCTCTTTCTCTCTCTCTGCCCCCTCTCTTTTCTCCTTTTCTCTCTCTATCTCTCGCTCTCTCTCTCTCTCTGCCCCCTTCTCTCTCTGGAAATACCTTCTCGGCCTGAGAAGAGTTGAGCGGAAGGGAAAGAGAGCGGGTGAGGGAGACGGAGCAGACGGACTGTGGCCTTATATGGGCAAACCAGATGGAGGCATCGGCTTTTTTCTCAAGCTTTACAGCTCCAATTCCGGCAGGCGGCCAGATGCAGGCGTGCAGTTTCCGCCTGCCATCTTGTGGTTGTGCGTCGGTAAAGCCGATTGTTTTTGGCGCTCATACGGGTTACAGCTAGTGCTGCGAAGCGCTGCGTTGCGTAGTTGTAGTTATACATTCTCAAGCCCTCTTTTAAGGACCCCCATTTCTTCCTGCACCATAACATTGCACTCATTCAAAGGCCTGAGGGAATGAGGGGCAGGGGGCGCGGAACATTTCAAAAATAATGGAAACGTTCTTCATCCAGCAGACGCCGCTCACCTTTACAGATTAACAGCATGCAATTTAGACATGGTAATCTATGAGTGATCGGAAATGCAGGGTACCGTGTCGTTTTCATCACGATTCATTAAGCCCAGTAAAGATGCAGCACACCGCATATCTGAATGCTGTATTAGCAGATGCATTCAATATCAGGCAACTGGGAGTGCAGACAATTAATTTTAACACTGAATTACAAAAATAAAAAACAATGTTATCGTGTCATCACTGTATGAGCACAACAATAATGTTGATGATGACGGTGGCTACTACTATTGTCGTGCTTGTTATTATTATTATTAATAAGCAGAATGGTATTGGTGTTAACGTGTCTTTCTTTAGTTTAAATCGAAAATGTAGCATTTTCAGTAGCTATTACTCAATTCTATTCCTATACTTTAAGACACGTATAAAACACGTAGGCCTACGCGACGCGAGTGTAATTCCCCTCAGAAAAATAAAAGTAGTCTAAGTAACATACATGGATGATGGATCCGGCCCACGCCAGTGCCGACTGTGGCCGGTGTACAGCCCTGCGGAGGTGGCGCGCAATCGGTCTTGCGTCGCCCAAGGCACGGGTCCCAAACTCGGTAGTGAGGGACCACCGTGTAGCTGTGCTCGTTTTTCGTTCCAACGGTTGCAACCCCCGAATTTTAACAAACTGTTATGTTTTTCTTAATTAGGTGCTTTTCATGTTTAGAGAGATTACTTACCATCTTAAGATACATTATGTCAGAAATAGCCATGCATGTTCACATTGTGCTTAGTGTGCTTTATTGCAAGCAATTCAATAAAAAGAGGACACAAAATGTTTTAACTGATCGATCAAATTGAAGACTGAGGTGAACCAATATGCTCTTAAATATGAGTGTGTTTAAGACCTTTCATCATGTTTCCTTAAACTTATTGTGCCTTATTCACAAAACTTTCCCTAAATTGTTTTTACTTTAGTTCTTAAATATGTTACTTCGAAAAAAACAAAACAAAATGAGAGTCGTGACAAATGTGCAGACCTTTACTTTTTGTGCATATCCCAGGTGTATGATATTATGATTGGTGGCTGTTTGTACATTTTATGCTCAATTCTGTTCATATGAATTGCATAAGGAAACAGCCATGAACAAATAGCTAAGAAAAAAAACGATGAATGCCTAAATGTTCTTGGAAGCATTCTTAAAGCAGTTTACGATCAAACGCAGGTTTGGCTCGTGATTAGCTTTTTCTTAGAATTCTTCATTACCTAATACATTGGTTGGTTTCAGTGGCCATATGTCCACAATTTCAGCAGTTATGAGCCAATTGATTCAGAGAGTAAACATGAAAATCACTTAATTAGTTAAATTTAACATCTTATTAAAATTATGGGATTGCAATTGTGGTTGGAACGAAAATATGTTGGCACCAAACCTCAGCCGACGCCAATACGCAACCAAGTGCACATATAGGCTACTGCTGCACTATAGGTAAAGTTATGGGTTAAACCTATATGATTAGTAGCCTATACCATATTGGTGCAATATGGACTGTAATGTTATTTGTTTTTAAAAACCTTTCCGGTGAAGTAAATCATCTTTCTAAATTTCGTCTTTAACCATAAAGAACTGATACGTTTAAAATAACACAATACAGCGCAAGGTGTAGCAAATTGGGCTAATTTTATTTAATTGCATTAGTAACTAGGAGTATCTGGTTTGTTACTGTGTTGATATTGTAAGGCTTTGTTCTGACAATCAGGCTCTGTAAATAAACACAAATTGACATTACGTTTATGCTTTCAACACATTTTGAATATTTAATTCGCATGCTCATTCGTGGTGGTGTTCATAAGTGATTACAGATTTTCAAAATTGATTCAGTGATCCGAATGTTTGAGACCGCTGCCAGGGTGCATCGCATATAGCGCACGAATCTGGTCTTTGCCGGAACATTCACGCGTGCACTTCGTCTGCGAAATGCCATAGCATAACGTGCAGGCTAAATGTGAATTAGCCTCGCTCCGAATATGCGAATAATGCATTTGCTACTGCATTAATACCCGAAAGGTGATGACAACAAGCCCGCTCCGTGGTACACTGCAGTTTTGTTTCAGTCGTGGATTTCAGTATGCTGTAGGTGCCTGGATAAACCTATCCGAGCCACTGTAGCAGCGGTAATCTTAACGCAAAGGAGAGGGACCAATATTCGATCGACGGACATATTTCGGGTTCCGAAGTGCTGCGTTTTACCACAGCTTTAGCCCCAACTGCAGTTTAGCACGAAATTCTGAGACCTATGCAAATGCAGACTCTGTCGACCACATTAAAATTGTAGACCAAAGTGTGGGAAATAAATATAGATTTACTCAAAAAACACAAGCTCATTGCATTGGGACAGATACGTAGTTAGAGAGCACAGGCCCAGTGTATATGGGAAAGGAATGTATTAATGAGCACCAGCTGTCTACTCCCTGACGTATCATCCGGCTAGCAAAAGAAGAAGGATGCAGGTGGACCAAGGTCGACCTTAGCCATAAGATTAACAACCGGCAGCAGGGAAGCGCTTCATACTAAAATAGGTGCGATTAGAACAAACACGTAATACACACACAATTTCTGCCCTGCTAATTAAGCTGTATACAAGCATATGTGTGGAACTAACGGAAGCTTCTGCCTTTTCCGGAAAATGTGTTGTCAGAATATGTGATTTATGATAGAAGGGGGAGGGAGATTCAAGTGGGAGACGAGCACTATCATTTTTAAAAAATAAGGAAGGAAGGGGCTGATAAATAATGGTGTCCGAGAATTGGGAAATAATGGTGTGTGGGAAAAGAGTAAAGTAAAATGATGTAAGCATGAGGGACAGTCCAAGCTTGAGCTCCACAACAGGAGGAGCTAAAATAGGATAAAAGGGAGTGTTCGGCCCCAGGGGAGTGGAATATGTCTTGTATGTCTGTGTGTGTGTGTGTCTTGTCTCTGTGTGTGTGCGTCTTATGTGTTTTCTGTGAAGTGTCTTGTGGAATGCTTTGAGACAGTTTGTATTGATATGTGCAGATCAGCCCGGGTTCTTGCATGTTATCTTTGAATTACCTGCAATAAATCCAGTTGCATCAGACTCTGTGAAGTGTATATTTTGAAGAAGTATTCAACAGTGTGAGGAGAACACCCAGCTCTTCTGGCCCAGGCTGGGTCCTGTTTTTCCCCACATTGAATTGGCGAGCCAGCCAGGAGAGGCTCGAGGAAGCTGAACGCCTGGACGGAACTGCTGACTCTTGGGTTCAACGTTTGGCCACCAAACAAAGAGGTAAGCAGAGCCTATTTATAAAATCTGCATGCACTGGTTGAATCTAAGAGCAGTGCATATCCGCCCAGGCCTAAGCAAATGCGAGGCCTCTCCTCCAAAGAATCTAAAAACTACAGTAAAAAGCTATGGTAAGAGAAAAGAGTCTGACGTGATTGTATGTCTGAGTTAAATGTTATGTGTTTGTGATAAATGTTACGGGTTTGTGCTGCGTGTTTGAAATAACTGTTATGTGCATGAATGAAAAGAGTGAAGCGTAAGTGTGAGATATGCCGGAGTGTATGTTAAAGATCCTGATAGTGTGTTGGATCATTGTCTGTGCTGTGTTTGTGGGAGGTTTGATGCATCTGGCGTTAAAGCAGCTCAGAAAGTGATGTGTTGTGTGAAATATTGTTCTATCGGTATTAAAGAAGTGTAGCAGGGGAAGGTTAAGAACAGTAAATTAAAAGAGGTTGCTGAGAAGCAGCAACAGTTACTAACAAGTAGTAGAGTAGAAAATTGCTGAGAAGCGGCAATAAGTAGTAGAGTAGAGAATTGCTGGGAAGCGGCAACAAGTACTAACAAATTGCTGGGAAGCGGCAATTAAAGTAGGTCACTGAAAAGCCTACGGGACGGTGACCCTGGCCAGTAATGTGTGTATGCGCCGGCGCTGGTGTGAATGAGAAGTGAGTTTTGTGAGTCTTAAGCGCTTTGTCAGTCTTACGTGTTGTGTTGTCTTGTGTATTGTCTTGTGCGCAAAGGTGACCTAACAATTTAATTTGCACAGGGTGTTAATATGAACAGGGGCCCCACTAGTTCAACAGCACTGTAAAAAAAGGAATGTGTAATAATGGTATTGGTGTGAAGGTTTGAAGTTCAGGAGCACAACTGCTGTTCCTTACAAGGGGAAGTAGGCTATATTACTGAAGGTTTCACGTATATGAGTATATGTGCTAGAATATAAATAATATTGTTTAACCACGCTAGCATAACAAAACAAATGCACAATCCTTTGTGGAGATTGGGGTGCGGCCTTGGTTTTTTCTCTGTTCCAGTGCACCTGGACAGCCAGTTTTGGTTTACCTTCACTGTGGGTGAAAATAATACAGAACTAAGACAAGGATTCCATAACTTACACATGTTGTTTAATCGAGCAGTGGCTGATGTGTTGGCTCGATGTCCAGGGCTAGAATCTGAGGGGATCCAATATGTTGATGATTTGCTTATCTCATCTCCTGACAAGGAGACTCACATGCAGGACCTTGGGATACTCCTGCAGCATTTGGCCACAGAGGGGTAAAGTGTAATCCTCACAAAGCACAAATTGCACAGAGGAAGTTGTATATTTGGGATATTTAATTTCACAAGGGAATAAAAAACTGGCTGCTGACCACACTGAGGCAATAAGCATGTGCAGTCGCCCAAACACCATTTGGGGGTACATAAAATAATGAGATTATTTAACTTTTGTTGGTTGCATATTTCAAATTACTTTAAAATTGTATAACCACTGAATGATTTATTGCAAGGGGCAGGAGGGCCCCATGATGCAATTGAGTGGATGTCGAACTGTGAGGTGGCATTCGCCACTTTGAAGCAAAAACTGTGTGGCCATTCACTTTGTTCACTCATGGTTTGGGGGGGCATATGTCTGTGGTGCTCACACAGCAGCACGGGGACCGGCAGCGGCTGGTTGCCTATTTTTCATCCAGGCTGCATGCTTACAGGCAGTAGACGGGGCTACGGATGCTCTAAGGCAAGCGCTGCCACTGATAGGAACACTAGATGTGGAAATTGTCATGCCTCACGCTATCCTTGATATTTTGTCAGAAAAAAAAAAAAAAAAATCTTCTGTAGTCCACGTGGTCAGGTGAAATGACTAAATTAAGTCCAAACATCCGTAAAAATTGAGCGCACTTTGGAGGAGTTCTGTCATAAATGGAATATTTTAAAATGTGTGGAACCCAATAAGAACCAGGATACGAAATGATTGCAATGTCTGATAAATTTTCCTCTGTTAAACATGCATCTAAAACAAATAGTGATTTTCTCAAGCAAAATGAATTTTATCCTATGTTAGATGTATGGAAATAGAACGCAGCAGATATTCATTTGGCATTACACCAGATTATGTGTAGGAACACTGAATCACAGCTTCCGGAAGCATGATGAAAAAAAGTAGAGGAATGATGAGAATGAAATTAAAACCTCACATTAAAAAAAAAAAAAAAGAAAAAAAAAGGAAGTCATGCTATGGAAGTAGTTTTGTTAAAAACAAAAGGATGAAGTGAAGTGTGATAGAAAACAAACCTGCTTATTGTGTTTTACTATATGAAATGTATTTTTATGTGTTAATAACAAAACTATGTATGTAACTAATTGTGCAAAATAGAAAGATACTGGGAATGAGCAACCTTTGAGGAGGAAGATATGTGGATGAGCTAAGGGAGTCAGATATATAAAGTTCTGGGCGTCCCGCCAAGTTTCAACTGCAACAATTTTTGGTACAAAAGGGAGATAAGAAGCTTGCTACAGGTGTCTGAGAAGGTCACGAATATGTAAACATGATTTGAGAGATACTTTGTAAATGGAGTAAAAACGACAGATCATGGAAAGAAAAGAAAAGGTGCTGCTATATAACAAAATGAATGCTCACAACTTTTCTCTGTTACAGCGGTTGACTAGAAATTAACAGAACATCTTTCCTCTGTTTTAACAGGAACTGGGTGTTGACTTGGAGCTAATACGAGCTGAGCCAGAATCCACTAACTTCCCTTTCTAATTTGTAGGTGTCCCTATGAAGTGGCGATGTGTGGTGAATTGAAGATACTTTAACAAAATTATTGTGTGAATCTAACCAAAATTATTAGGTTTCTCTGCAGATACGGGCCCAAGAAGACGGAGAAGCAGACGACCTCAAGCAATTATAAACAGATTACAAGGGTGCAGCAACACAAGCCAAGGCCAGCTGGGGTGGCCTACATTAAGAATTAAACCAAAAAGCCCCTTTGAAATAAGGTACTGACTTTTTCAAATTACTTTTCCGGCTATTTATTTTATACAGACCATGTTGAAGTAAAACACCTTTTTAGGGATGGCACTGACGGTGACAGTGACTGTGACAGTGACGAGAGTGACAATTTGAGTGGACAAAACGGTCATTTGTGGATTGCTCACAAAGAAAGAGTAAACGGATTTGATGCGTTCGGATTATCAAAACATGGTGGTTACATTTAAGAGCAGATAAACTTGTATTAAGAGCAAATAGTTTATTATTTCCAGTTTAAATGATGCCTGCAGGTTCAAATAAATCAGCTCAATTTCACCCGGTTCTGCTACTGACATGGGGGATTGTCATACTTTCCTTTGTAGGAGGTCTTGGCTGACTAGCCTTGACTGTAGACCCCCTTCATGGCATTAACGGAACCCAAGACAGAGGTGGATTGAACGACAATAATCAAAGACATAAACGAAGCTACCGATTTAATCACTATCACCAAATTTAAAAAAATATATATAAATAAAAATATGCAGAGGATTTAAACATTTCTGATTGCTGGGTGTAAATTCATCAACCACACAATGCAGCAGGTCTTAGCTCTGCATATGCTTGCTAGGAAAATGCTGGAATTCCAGATAGGTGTTTGAAATAGTTTGTACTATTTCTTTTAAACTACAGAAAAGATTCGACATTTCAGCCATAACAATAGTTCATAGTGTCTCAGCGACTGAAATACTGCCTCATTATTTTGTGTTATGTTCTGCCGTGTTTCTACTCATTGGACCAAGGTCAGGGTCAGTGTATCTGAGTGACTTCAGTGTTCTCTGTAGCTGTTTTATAAAAAGACAAGGCTGAACCATTAGAAGTAGTGGAAATTCATCAAACTCCTTCTTGGAATTGGGATGTGTTCAGGTGGTTGAAAAATGGCCTGGGGGGAATGGGTACTGTTATCGTGTAAGGACTTTTGATGGTCTGTTTTGCTGTGATGCTAATAAGTTGTGCTTTTAACCTTTTCACCCGATGTGTTCATAAGGGTACCCCAATTGCAATCGTTATATCGGAGCCCAACATTATACAGGAATGGCCAGAAGCAACGCAAGGGCTTATGGCTGATGATGATATTGTGATCTGAACCACAGATCGCAGAAGGAGGTTGACAACTGAGTGTGTTGTGACTTGCTCCAATGACGGGTAAGATCTCCGCAAAGAGACAACCTAAGGCAGGGATGAGTCGACCCCTCAGGTCACCGAGTAACATAACATATGTGTCAAGGCTTATTGCTGGAATAAGTACTGAAGGGAGAAGAGTTTTCTCTAGCATAACTAGAATTCTGAGCAACACTAAATTCCTAGGCATTGCAGCAGAGCCCGTCTGTCTCCAGGCACCAAACCTCCCAAGGACAACAACAAGTTTGAAATATAGTGGGAGGAGGATAAGAGAGTGTGGGTAACCTACACAGGATGGCCGAAGGGAGTACCGGAGGAACATGAGATAATGAGTGAAGCGCCCATAGATTACGGTGCAGCATTGCTTCCCTAGGGACAAACACACAAGAGTAGTCATTGAATAAACCATCTGTGGTATAACCAACAGAAGTTTATCAATTACACCATTCAGGCCCTAGCTGGGGTGAAAGAACAATTGCATGCCACTTCGTTTATGACAATACAGAATAGGCTATTTCTTGACACAGTGCTAGCTGAGGAACAGGGGGTATGTGAAAGGATTGGGGAAGAATGTTGTACAGTCATTTCAATACACACAGGAGAGGGGGTAACATAACAACAGCATTAGAGGCATTGGGAAAACCTGAGAGACGAACACGTTAGAAACACGAAGAGAATCTAAGGGGTGGTCATGGTGGGACTGGTTTAACATGTCAACATGGAAAATGGCTCTGGTAAAATAAGGGTGATCATAGGGATAGTATTGTTGGTGTTGTTATTTGCCTGTTGTGTAATTCCACTAATTCAGTCCCTGGTCAAAAGGTTGGTAACTTCAGTCACTGGGCAATTTCCGGTTACAACTGGACATTACCAATGCAGATAAGTGGAGTATGGCTAATCAATAATGACCCCTCCATCGTTGGGTGTGGTAAATTGACCCCAAGAAAAGGAAATTAACCATTACATGAGACGCACAACGGTGCAAGGGGGGTGGGGTGTTTTGCTGTAACTGTCATTCAAACAGGACCTAACAAGTATCGCAATCAATATGGAAACCCTCTTTGCGAATGGGGTGTGAGAGGAGGTGCTGGCTGGGAATGCTGGAACGTCCATCCACAAGTCGCCCGCCTGGTGAACAATCCTGGGTTCTGGGAGGCTTACGCTAGATGCGCCTGTGGAGAACCTTCTGTGTGTAGCAAAGACCGCCAGCGCTGCGAGGAAAAGAGCGACCAGAGTCACTGTGCATCGAATGTTCTAGTAACCTCTCCGCAGTGATAACCCTCTGCGGTGCGTAAAGTACCTGGGCTGAAGAAACATACACCGACTGCACAACTCGCGTGACAATCAAGAGGATCGAGAGCAGCAAGAGTATCTGAGTGATGTGCTAGCAACCTCTCCTCAACATACAAAGAGCCAGGCTACGACTCGCAAAGAGCCAAACTGGACGGAAGTAGATGACGGCCCCGAAAACGAAAATATGAGTGAAGCAAAAGTAGAGGCTACTATCAAGAGACCCACATAACCAAGTAGAATTGACTGACTGATTTAATAAATAACTAACCAGAATTATGATGTTAGAACTCCATCTAACCATCTCATGTAACTGTATGCACCTGTAACCCGTGGCTGATCCAATTATTAATGTACTCAGGCATAAACACGCAATATGTATACATGATATTGTATTAGTTAAAAGGAAAATCAGACCACACTGAACCTCGTAGTGAAACAAAGGCCACGGTTTGCCCTGTTGGTGTTATTCAGGAAAATTCAGGCGGCGAAGACATAATCCAATCCATCGCACTCAGAAGGCGACATTCACGTGCGAAAGGGGGGTCACGTGATGCATGTTCGGGGGCATGCCTGAGCAGCACTCTGCCTTACTGCTCATATTCAGCTACAGTTGTGTGGGTGAGTACTGGGCAACAACTGCTGGGCAAACTGGTTTGCTAGTGGCAATATTAAGCAACAGAAAGGCCGTATAGGGAGTCTGTTGAATTGTTTACTTCTCAACGAGTCAATGTGGGCTGAAAACATTTTAGCAGTAAGGAGAATATGTTGTACTGATTGTTATGCAGACTATACTTGTTATATTGCTTTGGATCTCTTTGGCCTGTGTGCAAGGTGAAATGGCAAGAACTGTGAGGGATATGAGCATTGTGTGGCTTTTACCCACTCCCCGCAAAATAGGGAGGGGATGTTTTCCACGCGATGATCTGCTCTGCTGTTAGGTCTCCCTCCAGGCGACAGTCATCATTTGGTGATCGCTAAGGTCATGAGACAGCGTTTTGCTGTCTGACCGGACGGAATCTGACAACAGATCTTAGGGAAAGTTTGCCAAATGTGATCTATTCACGTAGTAACATGAATGCATATTAATCAACGTATACCAAATACATATTAAATGAATGCTAAGAAACGCAAGAGTCCTAGTGCAGGAATATAAAGATGTGTGTTGGGATTAGGCTAGGCATGGGGTGTGCCGCAAGGGCTAGCCACATGGGCTGTCGTGCAGGAGGCGGCACATAGGGTGCCCCGCAGTCTCTGCATTGATGTGAAAGCTATGTATTGGTCAATTTAGTCCACATTAAGTTATGTTCCTGCACCAAGTTGTCTGCACTGCTTATTTTATAAGTAATCACAATAGATATGGAACTTAGAAGTTCCAAAGGGGGGAATGTGGGGAAATAAATATAGATGTACTCAAAAAACACAAGCCCATTGCATTGGGAAAGATATGTAGTTAGAGAGCACAGGCCCAGTGTATATGGGAAAGGAATGTATTAATGAGCACCAGCTGTCTACTCCCTGACGTATCATCCGGCTAGCAAAAGAGGAAGGATGCAGGTGGACCAAGGTCGACCTTAGCCATAAGATTAACAACCGGCAGCAGGGAAGCGCTTCATACTAAAATAGGTGCGATTAGAACAAACACGTAATACACACATAATTTCTGCCCTGCTAATTAAGCTGTATACAAGCATATGTGTGGAACTAACGGAAGCTTCTGCCTTTTCCGGAAAATGTGTCGTCAGAATGTGATTTATGATAGAAGGGGGAGGGAGATTCAAGTGGGAGAGGAGCACTATCATTTTTTAAAAATAAGGAAGGAAGGGGCTGATAAATAATGGTGTCCGAGAATTGGGAAATAATGGTGTCTGAAAAATGAGAAACAATGATGTGTGGGAAAAGAGTAAAGTAAAATGATGTAAGCATGAGGGACAGTCCAAGCTTGAGCTCCACAACAGGAGGAGCTAAAATAGGATAAAAGGGAGTGTTCAGCCCCAGGGGAGTGGAGTGTGTCTTGTATGTCTTGTATGTCTCGAATGTCTGTGTGTGTGTGTGCGCGTCTTATGTGTTTTCTGTGAAGTGTCTTGTGGAATGCTTTGAGACACTTTGTATTGATAGGTGCAGATCAGCCCGGGTTCTTGCATGTTATCTTTGAATTACCTGCAATAAATCCAGTTGCATCAGACTCTGTGAAGTGTATATTTTGAAGAAGTATTCAACAGTGTGAGGAGAACACCCAGCTCTTCTGGCCCAGGCTGGGTCCTGTTTTTCCCCACAAAAGCAAACTTTTAAACCCCCCACCCCCATCCCGCCTTGGGACCCTGGGCGTTTGGTTCTATTATTCCCCCCACTGTGACGCCTATGGCCGTCCATCAATTTCTGGAATTATTATAAGGCGATGACATGGCAAGTGAAATTGGGATTCAGGAGTAACCTTATAAACGCGCGCTGAATTTCTTCAAATAAACAAATCAGACAAACTGAATACACCGTTTGTGAATAGCACATAACTTCTTTGCTGCAGACAAGTGATTATTCTGCTGCATTACTACTTAGTATCGTCTTACAAAATGTGTCTCCCGCTAGCCCGCTACTCAGTAAAATTGTATAACTCCAGCCTGTCACGTGACTCCGTGTAGGCTCAGTATTAATTCCACTGAGGGCCTGCTCCTAGCTCCGCCATTCAGCCTGTGGAACTCCGCCTTCGTTGTGCAGCGCTTAGCTGTATTCCCATTCCACCGGAGCGAAACGCGCTGCAAGTCGGGGGCACTTTTTTGTTTGTCTGTTTTTTTTGCCTGTGAGATATTTTCACTGTCTATTAAGGTTTTTTCCGTTGTTTATATGCATGCTATGTGTAATTGCATCCTCTGTTTTTGAAAATTAGCGAATGAATAGGCTACGTCGGAATTTTCTAAGCAAAAGTTACGTCGTCGACTCTACATTAAAGTGATGTGTTCAGAAAATTGTACTTCATAAATTTTGAAGTTGATGAAAATTGTTCATTTTTTATCCTTCCGTTTTACAAACGCTGTCTACGTGGATTTATTCGTTCCACGAATTGTTAAAACTTACTTCCGGACGGAAAAGTGATTTGTCTCTTTTGTTTGACGGGAATTCAGTGATGAGACGCTATGCCGTTGTGACAGTATAGCGGCAACCATTAGGCTTGAATTGAACTACGTACTAAGCTACTCGGTGTTATGGAAAAGTTTAGAAGTCTATTTTGCTTCCGGCATTCTTACTTTGTGTTGTCCGTGATCCATAAGACGGCGTGCAGAAATTTGGAGTGAAAAAGACTGTCCGAATCCTATTGAGCTTTTGGCAATATTATTACATTTTTAATATTTCAATTGAGGTCCCAATATATAGCCTTTCTTGGCGAGGTACCCCTGACTTAGTTAAGACAGCTAAAACAGACAAATTCTCTGTTCTTGATAGCTACTCTAAAGACAAACACTTACCACTTCAGCTTGTCGTTTATATTATTATAGCCTATAACAGCTAGAACAAATTATAAACGAAGCTTTTACATTTTAATTACATTTAATGCTAAAACTGTAATTGCTATTTAACTCCTTGCATGTAATCCACTGGTGGGAGAGTGAGGTTTTATGATATCAAAAATTGGGCATGGAGGTGATTTGACTCAATCATTTATGTCATGCTGTGGAAGTGTAAAACCGTTTGATTGGTTCAATCGAGTTGAAGATTGAGAATGAATTGTGGCTCCAACCATTGTGGCGTTCATGAACCCTCCCTCATGTTTGAAAATGTTTAAAAATAATAGCCCTATAAAAAACATTTATGTATGTAAACCATGTCTTCTCTAGTTTTCGCCTTTTTGAGGATGACCTCTGACCCCTACATCTTCTCCACTGATACGCTGCCCTCTGATGAGCGATTTCTGCCTCCACTGGCCAATGGGCTTCTGGGCTGGAGGGTGTTTGGTGACAGAATGCACATGGGCGGGGTCTATAATGGGGAGGCAGGGGAATGTCACCGGGCCGACCTGCCGTGCCCATTGGCAGTGAGGCTGAAATTGGAGGAGCCAGGTAGACACGCCTACAGCCTGGACACCCATACAGGTAAACTGTTCGATTCTCTTACGTGGTCTTGCGCTTGCTTTGTGTTGCTGTTGGCTTCTGTTGCTGCCATTGTGATGAACGCACCATCCTGCTCTCTGTACGCTTGTGCCTGACCTTATTCCCACAGTTGTACTGTGAGTGATACTATGCTGTATCCCACTAAATCACACTGTATCACACTGTACACTGTATTCCCCTAAATCACACTGTACTCTGTATCCTGCTAAATCACACTGTATCACACTGTACACTGTATTCCCCTAAATCACACTGTACACTGTATCCTGCTAAATCACACTGTATCACACTGTGTGAATCTGCCATCTTGACCACAACAGGAAATTCATTCCACCAGGTTTCGGTGTCATGCTTTCTCTGTTGTGTTGCATTCGATCACACTATTCCGCGCTGTGTAACACTGCGTCATGCTATATCACGCCACGTCGCGCTCTGTGTCGCGCTGTGTGTCGCGCTCTGTGCCGCGCTCTGTGGCTCTGTGTCGCGCTGTGTGTCGCGCTCTGTGCCGCGCTCTGTGGCTCTGTGCCGCGCTCTGTGGCTCTGTGCCATGCTCTGTGGCTCTGTGCCGCGCTCTGTGCCACGCTCTGTGTTGCGCTCTGTGCTGCTGTGTCGCGCTCTGTGACGCTGTGCCGCGCTTGTTGTATTGCGCTGTGTGTGCTTCCACCTCAGGTATATTCAGCCACACAGTGTCTACAGCCAGCGTGAGCGCCACCCAATCATTCTACGCCCACCGCCACGTCTCCAACATGTTGGTGATGGAAGTGATGCTGGTGCGTCAGGTGACCACAGAGGAGCCAATCACGGTAGAGCTGCAGGGCTCCTTCACGCCCAGCAGCGATGATGTCGTATTCCAACCCGCCCCAGACTACAGGGGTGGGAGGTGAGGGCCAACCGTCTCACGTTTGCGATTTGTTATGAGTGGTTTGCTAGGAAACGAGAAGGTTAGGTAATTAGCATGTGGTGTCTTGCGGCTAATTTTGTGGGTGGAACAGACCATCACTAGCGGCCTGAAAGTAGACCCTTGAAAGGCCTGTATCACTGCTGCGGATCAGCATCCCTTCTGAGCATCTGAGCTGTTTAATTTGTCATTACTGAGCAACGGTGCGTACAGTACGTGGATGTTGCCACACTCTGATTCTGACTCCCATTCTTAGGCACCAGTGGTCTCCTAACAACATGCATTCACTTTGTGGATAGTACTAACACATACCGAATAATTGATTTCGACACCCAATGCTTTGGCTGTGTCTCTCATCGATTTATTCAGATTTTTTCCACCCCATGATGGCCTGCTTTACTGGCATCGGCACTGTTTTGGTCCTCATATTGAGAGACAGCAGCAACAGACTCCAAATGCAAATTCCACTCCAAAGGCTAGCTTTCTTGTGCATGAACTACTGATGCAGCAACACACGTAAGGCCAAGAAATAGCTGAGCAGCCAACTGTCCAGTTACTTCTGGGCCCCTGAAATGGGGCGGTATATGTAAAAAGGGCTGTAATTCCTGCATGGATCACCCGATAAGGATGTAAATACCCTCAAATTGAAGCCGACCGTCTGCCCTTTAATGTCCGTGTCCGTCTATATCAAATAAGTGGTAAATTTAAAAAAATAATGGTGATATAAGGAACAAAATGGCGGACAGATGGAATTGAACCCCTTCCGCAGGCACATCCAGGGGCAGACCAAAACGGCGGAGGTCCACGGGGACCCGTGCCCCAGCGTGCACCTGATCTGGATCCCCGTGGAGACGTCGCTGACGCTGCAGGCGGGCCAGAGCCAGTCGCGCTGGGGCTTCATCCTGGTGGCGGGCGACACGGCGCAGAACGCCGAGGCCTTTTTCGACCGCGGCCTGGACCTGATGAAGGGCGGGGACCTCCGCTCCTCTCACTGCCAGGCGTGGGCGGAGCTGTGGGCCGGCAGCAAGGTGGAGATCACCGGCCCCGACGCCTTCAGCCGCGCCGTGATTGGCTGCATGTTCTACCTCCTCAGCGCCCTACCGCCCCTGCGCGACGCCCCTTCCCAGTTCGGGGGCATCAGTCCTGGGGGGCTGTCCAATGGGAGGCAGGGGCAGGACTACTGGGGCCATGTGTTCTGGGACCAGGTCAGTAGCCAAAAAAATAACAGCTTTTTTTTAATCATTGTAGATTACAAAGACACACCAGATACTCAACTCCTGCAATCCTGTCCTTTCTGCCTCTTAACATCAGGAGGCTCTGCTAGGGAACTGCGCCGGTGCTATACTGGGGATCTTGGGTATACGTCACAGATGCATTGCAAAAAAAAATAGCAACGTTGTATGAAACAATGTATAGAGGGGAGTTTTCTCGCGTACACCGAATGAAGGGTTTGCTCTATTCAGAGTGAGGCTCTCAGCTCAGAATCTACCGCAACACAAAGGCCAAAAAGTAAGTTAATCTTAACAATTATTTTAGTCTTATATTTTGACTTAAATCTTGTTTCTACTACTTTTTTTGCTAAATAAGACAAAAAATATTGCCAATGAGGGTGAGACAGTTTTACTCATTTCATGATTTGCCAGTATGTTAAGGCAGTTTCACTTGTCAAGCAAAAAGCCACTTAAAACAAGCTAATATTCTACTTGAGAGGGAAAAAAATAAGATTTTAAGTCCGATTATAAGACAGACTTAGGTAGCAGGTGGCATTTCCTCTGTCTCTCCGAAGACTCGGCAACGCCGTGAGGGCGTCAGCTGGATGGTGTGACCATAGCAACGTGACGGGAAAGTGACTCTGTGTTCTCTGTCTCAGGACACCTGGATGTATCCCAGCATCGTCCTCTTCCAGCCTAATCTTGCACAGGCTGTGCTGAAATACAGGGTGCAGACAGTAGGGGGCGCCAAAATCAATGCACAGATGCAAGGCTACAAGGTATGCATCATATGTTCGCCTGCTGCAAGGGTTTACAGACTCGATCCTGTAACCTCCCCCACCAGCCCCCGCGTAATATAGACTGCATTCAATGGGTCAAGTCTTCCATATTTTAACACTTTTTTGGCAATACACGTTTAGCTCATCACCAGACTGGTCTTTGAGTTCCACAAAGTTTAGTTTCAGTGACTAGAGTTCCACACTTTTAGCAGTTAGGACCACACTGATTTCACCTGTCAGCCCAAAATTTGATCAATTTATAGATGTATCCTCTCTCTAAAGTGGGGGTGTCTAATATTATGCAAAAAAGGCTGGTGTGGGTGCAGGTTTTTGCATTAGCCCTGCATTAAATCACCTGATTGAACTAATTAACTAACCATAGTTTTAAATCAAGACCTTGATGAGTAGAATCAGCTGTCCTAGTACTTGCCTAAAACAAAAATGTGCACCCACACCAGCCCTTCTTGCATAAGACTGGCCTTAGAACAGATTCCAGGAAATGAGAATAGTCGATCTGAGACGGTGATGTGGAAGTGAATGGTGCGTTTATGTTTTCACAGGGGCTGAAGTTCCCTTGGGAGAGTGCTGTGACTGGAACAGAGGTGTGCCCTGAGGACATATATGGAAAGCAGGAAATCCATATCAACGGGGATGTTACCATGGCCTTCCAGCACTACTTCTATCTCACACAGGTGTGTTCACTCTTTCAGGTTAAGTTTACACATGTGTGCAGCCACCTGTTTGTAAAGGCACAGAACCAAATGGTCTGAAATTGTGTAAGTGTTCCTCTATATTTCACTGGTTTCCCAGCGTCCTCCTGTTGAAGTTGCTGACAATCACCTACTGTGTACAGACAGTGGGATGGGCTGCTGCATTAGCTGAACACTGCACAGAACAATGTTCTGTCTGTGTTTGATCTAAAATTAAATCTGTATTTACTGCCCTCAGATCTGAGTCCTTTTGGGAAAAATCGTTATTCTAGGATGTTCTACATTTACTGCCAGGGCCCTGGTCTGACAGTACTGCTCTTGGTTCTGCTGTAGTTCTTTTACTGTATGTGGCAACAGAACCAGTTCATCTGCACAGATCAGGTATTTAATTTCTTTATCATGTAAAGTGACAGTAGGGCTGAAGATTGTTCCAATATTGTGGCCAATTCATTGATGTACATATTAAAGAGGGTTGGACTTTGTCACATGCCCCTGAGTGAAGAATTCTGTTCTCTTGTTCCAAACTGTAACTCCACTTTTATTTTCTGTATACATTGATTATTTATTATGTCATAGATTTTACCCCCTACATCAATTTCAAGAAGTTTGTAAAATAATCATTTGTGGCAAACAGAATGAAATGCTTTTTGAAAATTTACAAAGCAACCAAATATTTTGATGACCATAATTATCAGTTAGGGTCTGTAGGGTGTAAAAAGCACCAGTAGATGGTGTGAAAGAACCTGTGTACTTACAGTGGTTTAGTTCTTCATAGTAATTAAGGTGTAAATCTTGATTTTGTTGGTCTCTTTGCTTTTGATTAGAAAGTTGTCTTTTCCTTAGAACATTTTTTCCTCAAGTAATTGCGTTCTTTATCAAATCTTTTATTTTATCCTTATTACTTTTCGTATTTGAAATGTTTTGGGTTTTCAAATAAGAAATTTTAGCTGCTTTTTAAAAAAATGTAGTTTACATTTTGGACAGCCAGAGTGTCTACATTTACTGCCAGGGCCCTGGTCTGACAGTACTGCTCTTGGTTCTGCTGTAGTTCTTTTTCTGTATGTGGCAACAGAACCAGTTCATCTGCACAGATCAGGTATTTAATTTCTTTATCATGTAAAGTGACAGTAGGGCTGAATATTGTTCCAATATTGTGGCCAATTCATTGATGTACATATTAAAGAGGGTTGGACTTTGTCACATGCCCCTGAGTGAAGAATTCTGTTCTCTTGTTCCAAACTGTAACTCCACTTTTATTTTCTGTATACATTGATTATTTATTATGTCATAGATTTTACCCCCTACATCAATTTCAAGAAGTTTGTAAAATAATCATTTGTGGCAAACAGAATGAAATGCTTTTTGAAAATTTACAAAGCAACCAAATATTTTGATGACCATAATTATCAGTTAGGGTCTGTAGGGTGTAAAAAGCACCAGTAGATGGTGTGAAAGAACCTGTGTGTACTTACAGTGGTTTAGTTCTTCATAGTAATTAAGGTGTAAATCTTGATTTTGTTGGTCTCTTTGCTTTTGATTAGAAAGTTGTCTTTTCCTTAGAACATTTTTTCCTCAAGTAATTGCGTTCTTTATCAAATCTTTTATTTTATCCTTATTACTTTTCGTATTTGAAATGTTTTGGGTTTTCAAATAAGAAATTTTAGCTGCTTTTTAAAAAATGTAGTTTACATTTTGGACAGCCAGAGTTTCTACATTTACTGCCAGCGCCCTGGTCTGACAGTACTGCTCTTGGTTCTGCTGTAGTTCTTTTACTGTATGTGGCAACAGAACCAGTTCACCTGCACAGATCAGGTATTTAATTTCTTTATCATGTAAAGTGACAGTAGGGCTGAAGATTGTTCCAATATTGTGGCCAATTCATTGATGTACATATTAAAGAGGGTTGGACTTTGTCACATGCCCCTGAGTGAAGAATTCTGTTCTCTTGTTCCCAACCGTAACTCCACTTTTATTTTCTGTATACATTGATTATTTATTATGTCATAGATTTTACCCCCTACATCAATTTCAAGAAGTTTGTAAAATAATCATTTGTGGCAAACAGAATGAAATGCTTTTTGAAAATTTACAAAGCAACCAAATATTTTGATGACCATAATTATCAGTTAGGGTCTGTAGGGTGTAAAAAGCACCAGTAGATGGTGTGAAAGAACCTGTGTGTACTTACAGTGGTTTAGTTCTTCATAGTACTTAAGGTGTAAATCTTGATTTTGTTGGTCTCTTTGCTTTTGATTAGAAAGTTGTCTTTTCCTTAGAACATTTTTCCTCAAGTCATTGCATTCTTTATCAAATCCTTTTTTTTATCCTTGTTACTTTTCGTATTTGAAATGTTTTGGGTTTTCAAATTTTAGCTGCTTTTTAAAAAATTTAGTTTACATTTTGGACAGCCCGAGTTACTATCCTGTCCTTTTTAGGAACAAGGTAATTTGGCTGTGGTCAGACAGTGTGGTCAGTGAATGACTGTGAATGCACTGAAACAGAATGGATTTAGGTCAGTGACCGTATCACCAACTGTGCTGTTGCCAGGAGGCATAATCTCCACAAGAAGGCCCCTCTTGTTTTGCAGTTGACAATGTCCAGGCCCAGGTCTCCACAGAGCTGCAGCAGGTTTTTGTGACAGAACTACGTCAGGTTTTTGAGACATTCCTCAATTTTTGAGAAATTCTCTCTCCCTCTCTCTCTCTCTCTCTTTCTCTCTCCCTCCATCCCTCTCTCCGGCTGTCTCCTCTCTCTCTTTCTTTCTCCCTCTGTCTTTTCACTGTCCCCTCCCTTCCCTCCTCCCTGCTGTAGGACTTGGCCATGTTCAAAGAAGGGCGTGGCAGCGAGGTGATATGGGGCGTGGCAGAATATTGGGTCTCCCGGGTTACATGGAGCGCTGAGGAGCAGTGTTACCACATCAGAGGTACAGAGGCAGTGATGTCACAGTTGCAGTTTCGCCATGGCAATATATACTAGCATCTGTACATCAACATTACAGCAGTGTTGCATTTGCCGATGAATGCCAAAGCGTATTAGCTAATGACATTGTCTCGGTGCAAGCAGAAAGCGCATTAAAGTAATGAATTCTGGACCACAACTGCAATACATTTTTTTTAAAGGCCTTTGCTAAAATGATGGAAATCTATATCCAGTGAGAGAGTTATAGCAGCAGAAATAAATGTGATTTTTATAAAGGGATGATGCTGTTTTAACTAGCATGTGTTGTATCAGGGGTTATGCCTCCGGATGAGTACTACTACAGTGTTGACAACTCCGTCTACACCAACACTGTGGCCAAATACAGGTGAGCTGGTTCGCAAACCGATCTCATTCTCGTGCACCAAATGGATAAGTAGTAAACACTGTCACTGAGCTGAAACAGGCCTCCAGAATCTTCCAGAAAATATGATTATATTTAAGGAGTTGGATGACTGATCGCAGCCCTCAAGATAATTTCTCTTTACAACAACATTTTTAAAATTTAGTTTTTTAAATCTTGTTTGTCAATATAAATATAGAGCAAATATAGTGCCTTCAGAAAGTTTTCACCCCTAATTGACTATTACTCATAAAATATACTTATGGGTTTTTTTCTTGCAAGTAATTCATCATAATGTCAAAATGAAATTAGGTATTTAGATGTCTTCAGATTAATGTTAGAAATAAAGCCTGAAAATGAATGTATTTGGAAGCCAGAAATGCTTTCTTTAATTTGTGAGAAAATGTTGTTGAATTTTGCATTATAAATGTGTTCATTTTGTTGCTGAAAGGGAATCTAAAAATAGTATTTTTTAATTTTAAGTTGTAACAGCAGGCAGGAGAAAATGTGAAAAAGTTCAATAGGGGTGAATGCGTTCTGGAGGCACTGCATGTGGAAAATGTACAACGCGTGCTCAGCATTCCTTCGGTAAATACGGAGCGATCCTTGTTTGGACTTAAAGATGTGTCGCATCGCTGATCGCAGCGAAGGAGTGCGCCTTTTCCCATCGAAGCCCGTTTCTGTTCGTTTGCGCTCTGCGCGCGAATGCTATCCTCGCCTGCGGACGGTGCCTGTCCCGAGCACCCGAGCCTGCGGTGTCAGCGGACACGGGGAGCGGTGAGCCGAAGGTTCGTTTTGTACCTGGCACGTACGGCTTCGCGGACACGCAGAGCGTGCGCAGCATGTGAGGCTACGCGCAGAACACGGAGCGAGAAGTGTCGTCAGCACGTAGCGTATCGTTAAAGACGGGAGTTGGAGATGCAGCTTGTGCTAATACATAATTTTGGCCGTTCTGACACGATGATTGTTCATCAGCAAAATGGAAGGTCTAGGGCCGGCTGTGCGAGCTCCTAGCATGTCCGTAGCGCGGCTGTGGATCTATGTATCGCGTGCCCTGCGCGGTGGCACATCACCGCTTCATCGCAAGAAGGAGGTTTTGGGTTCGAGTCCCGCGTTGGGCCCTCTCTGTGTGGAGTTTGCGTGTTCTCCCCGTGTTTTGCATGGGTTTCCTCCGGGTGCTCTGGTCTCCTCCCGCGGCCAAATCATGTAGCCCAGGGACTGCAGATGAAAATGAGCCCCCCCGTCTGACTGTGGCCGATTTACACACTGTCCCTGTTGAATAAACCCATAGATTGATTATTGCTGTATTTAGAAAGAGTTTGAGTGACAGCGCAATCCAGGTATAGCACAGTAGTACTATAAGCACAGCGATTATGAAAAATGCTATCTCTCTCTTTCTCCTTCTCTCTCTCTCTCTCCCGCCCTCTCTCAATCCCCCCCCCAGCCTCCTTTTCGCCATCGAGTTGGCTATCCTCCTCCAACATCCAGTGCCCCCGGAGTGGCAGGAGGTAGCAGAAAAAATCAAAATCCCCTTCGACCCCGAGGCCAACTACCACCCCGAGTTTGACGGTTACAAGAAAGGCACGCCTCTGTTCCTTTTTTTTGGCTTTCGTTCAAAAAAAAAAAAAAAATGTTTTATCTCCGCTTCTCAGCTTCCCATGTGCTGTTACCACAGATAAGACATTCTGCGTGCTGACTGCATGCTTCCTGAGTGTTTTTCATAGGAATTATTTGAATGTTTCACTATGACTTATTTCTGAGTGAATACATGTGGCTGCATGTTTCTGGCCTTTCTGTGTGACTATTGTCCCACTGTTGTCTATTGTCCCTTGTCAGAACGTTTTGAATGTGAAACTGCACTGTGACTGTGCTGGATGACTTGTTTTTCTTTGCATGCGGAGATGCATGTGCAACATTGGATTCTGCCTTATTTGAAAAAGCAAAGGCACTGGGCAGTGGATCTTCTAGATCAGAGGAGCCCCAACAGTGGGTCTAGACCCATGTGTGAATAATAGGAGGGGTTGGGAGGTGTGTGTGGATGAAACTAACTGTTGGTTCATAGTATACTGTATTATGTAAGTGTATAAACTATTTTATAAATATGTATATTATACATTAATGCTATATGTATGTAATATTCACACCAGTCAAATTCAATTATGTGCTTTTTACGAGCGCTGCAACAGTTCCTGTGCGCGTGCACTTGTTTGAATATGTAAATAAGGGGTGTGTCACAGAGAGGGGTCTTAACGGGTCTTGAGCTGGAACCTTTGGCCACTCCCACTCTTGATGGGCCTCTCTCTGCAGGTGGTCCCGTGAAGCAGGCGGACGCCGTGTTGCTAGGTTACCCTCTGGGGCTTCCCATGAGCCCAGAGGTCCGCCGGAATGATCTGGAACTGTACGAGGCTGTGACTAGCCCTCAAGGGCCGGCCATGACATGGGTGAGAACGCCGCACTGTGTGTGTGTGTGTGTGTGTGTGTGTGTGTGTGTGTGTGTGTGTGTGTGTGTGTGTGTGTGTGTGTGACGGATGTGCTTGATGGAGTGCTCTGAATGCATGTGACACAGGACATGTTTGAGTAGTAGTGTTGAGCTGTGTTCAGTCTGTGTATGTGGTACAGGGAATGTTTGAGTAGCAGTGTTGTGTAGTGTTCAGTCTGTTTGTGGTACATGGCAAGTTTGAGTAGCAGTGTTGAGTAGTGTTCAGTCTGTGTTTGTGGTACAGGGCATGTTTGAGTAGCAGTGTTGGGTAGTGTTCAGTCTGTGTTTGTGGTGCAGGGCATGTTTGCTGTGGGATGGCTGGAACTGGGGGATGCTGGGAAAGCTCAGAAGATGCTCAACAAGTGCTTCAGCAACATCCAGGGTCCCTTCCAGGTCAGACACACGCACACACACATGCGCACACACACGCACACGCACACACAGCCGGAAAGCAAAGAAACTGTTCCTTTGGGAGATCCATAACAGTTTGCTAACGTTTCCTGTTGCCAGATAAGTCTTTCTGTGACCAGAGATTCTTCTCATACCCTTCTCATGGTGCGTTCTTCCCTCTCTTTCTCCTTCTTTCCCTCCCTCCCTCTCTGTCTCTCTCTGTCCCACC
Source organism: Anguilla anguilla (assembly GCF_013347855.1). Taxonomy (NCBI): domain Eukaryota; kingdom Metazoa; phylum Chordata; class Actinopteri; order Anguilliformes; family Anguillidae; genus Anguilla; species Anguilla anguilla. The sequence continues at coordinate 8,513,750 of NC_049216.1, forward strand.
CACCCCCCCCCCCCCCCCACCCCCCACCCCCCTCTCTAGGTGTGGAGCGAGGTGTCAGATGGCTCAGGTGCGGTAAACTTCCTGACCGGAATGGGAGGCTTCCTGCAGGCTGTGCTGTTTGGGTACACGGGCTTCAGGTCAGTCTGCCGGTCTGGCAGAGTGCGCCGCGTGACTCGCGTGTCACATGACTCCTCAGTGCTGTTGCCCAGGTGGATCACATGACGCGTGATTCAGACCTTGCTTCCTGACAGACCCGTGATCTGCGGAGCTTCGGGGAAGGGAAGCTTCCCGCCGGTTTTAGCCGCTCGCAGGCGCTTTGACGCCCTCGGCATTGACTTCCGGGCAGCCGCGGACTGTATGATGCAATAACCGCAAACCCCGCCCGCGTGGCTTATGTTTTCTGATCCGAAGAATGCGACCAAAAAAAAACCAATTTCTGATTCTTGTCTTTGCAAATTTATGTAAGCTGGGTGCGGCCAAGTTTGACTTGCCTCCGAGGGCCAGCAGAGAGGTTTCACAGCGCAGCAGTTAGAAAGGAAGCGAAAGAAGTCTGAATGCGGGTGAGGTTTGCTGTGATTGGATAAAAAACTCCTGGAGGGCGAGACGTGCCTCTCCGCTACCTGCAAGTCATTGCTGAGGGCGCAGATCGCCAGCAAGCGGTTAAAACAGCATTGAACCGGTTTGTGTGTGACTGCACTGACGCGTCAGACAGAAGCTTGTCCAGTTTGAACTAGCCGCCTCCAATTGGAACTCCATGCATATCCGATTCTTCATAAGAAGTAAATCACCCTTGATTTATTATCAAAGTACATCCCTGGAAGTTGGCCGGACGCATCTACCTTGACAGGCTCGTAGCACTGTAAGGTTTACCCAGTCACGTTCATATTACTGTTCAGGCTTATAGTGCAATAAGGCTAATCTGGCCTTGAAAACATTTTTAGTCACCAGACCAACTGTAAAGCGCTTGCTGCTTACTGCTGGCAAACAGCACTTTACAAATGCAGAGATTGATTGATTGATTGATTGACTGATTGATTGATATAGTACAGCTAGAATTGTGAAATGAACGTGACCTCATAATACCTCTGTGGTTTCAGGGTGCAGAAGAGCTGTTTGACCTTTGCCCCCCTCCTCCCTGATGACATCAGAGAGCTGCACGTGAGCGGCGTGGCCTACCTGGGCAGTAAGATGGACTGGGTGGTGAGGGCGGAGGAGGTGGCCGTGTGTGTGAGGGAGGGGGCAGCTCAGCAGCCCCCCCTGCAGGTCGTGCTGAAGAACTCGGGAACCACAATTCCCCTGATACCAGGTAACTTCCAGCGGCAGTGCTGCTCTGCAGGTTACAGGCAGCAAATTGCTCGTATGCAGAGTGTAATGTAAAGAGAATCTGAGCAGCTGTTGTAGCAGGGGTACCCAACCCTGGTCCCGGAGAGCCGCAGGGACTGCAGAGTGACTGCGCAGCTCGGTTGGGGGTCTGCAGGGTGACTGCGCAGCTCAGCTGGGGGACTGCAGCTCAGTCACTGGATTTGTACTAGTCTGAGTTCTCTTCAACTGACCTACAGTTCTGATTGGCCATTTCAGCCGTCAACACTATCAGTGGCACAGTGTGTCCTAGCCACATCCGGTTTTTGATTGGTACACCCAAAAAGAACAACTTCCCCACATTTTGTCCATTGCAGATTTCACGGATACCGTTTATTGAAGGTGCTTCATTTCATAGTGGTTCACATTTGTACAAAAGACAAATATACGTTCACATTTCAATATCCCATACGTAGACAACTGTAAACACCGACAAATGCCAAAAATGAAAACTTGAACCTAGGCAAACAACTGGTCGACCTAAAAGAGATATCGGGTAGGACCTTCATGATATCTGGTAGGACCTCCATTGTCTAAATAGAAAAAGATTGGTACACCCAAAAATCTAAGGTTACGCGTTACCAGCTACTGGTACTCAGCTGTGTTTGTCCCCTGATTTGTGTATGATTTTCCACTGTTCAGAACTGCATGGCCGTGTGCTCTCCCTGCTTCAGCCTTCCTCCTCAGCTAAGCTGCTTACGCACGGGCCCCCCCAAACTATTTTACCGACCTGCGTTGCGGTTAGAAGGCCGATCGACATCGAGTCACAGGGCGACCGCTTTTCCACCTGTAACAGATCCGCATTTTGTGCTCGTCGAATCGCCGATGTCAAAAAAAAAACGTTCATTTCCGCCCCGCTGATTGACGTTGCATCGACCTCCGTGACCGAGGTTGACGTCAGAATGTTCGGTGGTGGCCTCTCTGTTGTAATTAAAGGTTTGGAATTTTCTGTTTTCAGGAAAATATGTGACCTTTTCTCGTGAGCCGGGAGAAGTACGGAAAGTGGACTCTGCCGGTTCCTGTTGGCCCTTGTAAGATGCCCCCCCCCCCCCCCGGTCCGTGAGAATAGCATTCCCAAAAATGCCGGCCATTTTGGAAAAAAGCTATCCACTAAGTACCCGGATTCATAAGGAATGAGGAGAATATTTCATGCTTAGTAAAACTACCGTGATACCAGGCTCAGGGTTAAGGACTGACCAGTCAACTGAAACGGGTATTAATCCTGAAGCAGCGTACGCAATTATACCTTTTAAGGCTTCTTATTGTTACCGATGACATAGGCAGAAACACTTTGTAAAAAACCGGTGCTATCAACATTTCTACATCTTAGAAGTATTGCTAAAGAGTATTTTGGGAAAAGCAACAGTATTTGATATAAAGAAGAGCACAAAATCAAACAGTTTGCAAAAGAGGCCAAAGGACTTTGATGGTAATCATAAACATACGTGGTAATATTTCAATCAAGACTTTAAAGCATGTGACAAAACTACTTATACATGCGTCATTTTTATGCATGACAGGGATCAATCAGTCTTATGCTCTTTTGCAGTATGATTTTATAAATGACTGAATAGCTTCTCAGCATTAAATTTATTTACTGCATTATTATTTCTATAATCTTTTCTATTTCTGCTTTTTAAAAATTCTGGTTCCCCCTTTTTATGGTGGAATATTGAATATTGATGTTTTTCTTCTCTGCCAACACTAAGTTTGATACTGAAAATTGAAATTTCAGTGTATGTTGACTTTTATTTCAATAAAATACACTGACATGTGCATGAGTTTTGTTGTTGAGAGAATGGTTTTGTGTTTGTAATCGGAAATATTTTTCATTCAGTGAGTCATTGCCATGAATGTGTCTCTAGATTGGAAAGGTGCATGAAGAATTTCTCAGGTGGCCCTTGAAAAGCAGTGTAGAAAAGGAGCAGTATAGTATTTTTCCCATGTGCAACCAACTCAAGAGAGAAGTAAGCCAGTGATTGTATTGCATCCTACAGGCCACGCTGTGCTACAGGAGAGCCAGTGACTATTTTACACCCTACAGGCCACACAGTACTACAGAAGAGCCAGTGACTATTTTACACCCTACAGGGCACATAGTACTACAGGAGAGAGGGTGACTATGGACACCACCAGTTTTCCTCCCCCCTGCTTTTTATCTATTGCCTACAAACAATACCGACTCTGAAACTCAGCTTGTGCATAATATTGAAACATATACAGTATTATAAAAGGTACTGTTAACCAAATAATGCAAAGTCATTTGTGGAGGACCACAGCTAGTCAACTTAACAGTTAACTTTGGACCGTACGTTAAAAGATGAGACTTACCCACTGTACAACATCTTTGAATTTACTGCCTTCAGGCCGCAGATTCAAAGGCCCACTGACAAGGAAAGCCTGACATAAACAATCCTTCATCCCTACATCACTGTAGCTCCTTCAGTGCATCCATTAAAACCACAACTTGTGGGCTGATGCAGAAAATCACTTTTGTGAAGAGATTTATGCTTATTTTATTCTATCACAGTTGGTGGCATTTGTCACAAAGCCATGCCAAATTTTCACTTTTTGTTGTGAAGTGGACACTGACGCTTTTGAGGCATTCTCCATTTTGAATTACCTTCTTGTATTTAGTCCTGACCTGCTGCCAAGGCCTCCCGGCATAGCTGGGCGTTTTCAGTTAGAAGGGGGGAGAGAATTATTGCTTATCCCATAAAATCATTTCTCATGGAAATGATGCAATCTGAGTTGATTGGACTGCGGGTAAAATGCTCCATGAGGCGGAATGGAGCAGAGATTAACCCCTTACTTACTTACTGGCACTGTCTGCAGATTTCCTCCAGCAGTCCTCTGGAGCCTTGACAGCGCCAACTGTTGCATTTTTGATCGATGGTGTTTCTTTACCTCGTCAGATTTCGACTTGAGAATGACTCGCTCCTCGGTGGTGAAATACTTGGCTCTTGCTCTTGCAATGGTTGTGTGCGATTGGCTCCTCGTTACAAACCCCGCCCCTTTTATGTGAACACGCAGATGGGTTGAGTGGAAAATCCTGGCTTGACAGAGCGAGTTTGTAACTGGTGTTGTGATAACATGATTATTCCTGACAGCCATGGTTAAGATTTGCTGAGACGGCTGACTTGGACTTTGCTTAGCTAAGGTGAGCTTCTTTGGTTATATGGGCGCCAGGTTTTCAGTTCAAGCTGCAGGCAGACTTGTGTGGCCCGCGTGATCTCCCAGCATGCTCTCCTCCTGTTTTGTCCTCCCTGCTGTTGACTCTGGCGTCTGGATGATGTCACTGAGACCGACAGGGTGTGTCTCCTGCTCAGTAATGAGCCCCTGCAGCAGGGTCGGACTGGAGCTGACTATCAATCGCAGGGACACAGCCACTTATGCGACATTATCGCATTCACACATGGCTGCTTTCTGCAGATGCACAAAAACACAGAACGAACACACGCGCGCGCGCACACTCACAGATACATATACACACAGCCATAAAATTATCCACAGACTCATGTCTGGCCCTTGATAAGAACTTGCCACAATATTCAGCCTGTCAATTTGCGGCCATAATTATGGAGTGCTGGTTAGTGCAGAACTGCAGCTGTGAATTATAAGTCCAAATCCCAGGTGAGACAAAGCCAAGCTGTACGAAGTGATTTGCAGATGCACTGTCTACAGACAGATTTTAAAATGGTGTGAATTACTGTCTTTATGTGCCTTTGAGAGAGCTGGAGACCATCCTAAAATCACTTTTTACGCCTATCCAATATCTTCTCACAGAGTTGTTTAGCTATGCTGCTATAGATTTATACTGTATCTTGCAATTAAAGTGTAGGAACATTCTCATAAACAATGTCACTGGGTAACTTTTTAACTCCAAATGTATGTTAGCCTCGTGGCAGATATTAGCTATCTTGCTAAAATGTAAAATCATTGAAAAATAGCTTAATATTGGCTGTTTGGCTGTGTTTAAAACGCGAGTACGAAGATAGCGATGTCTCGCTGCAGTGATTCTATCTGCGTTTGTGACCGGTGAAAACCTAGGCTGTGGAGAACCGAAGCTGCGCCGCTGGGTGCTGCTGGGTGGCTCGTCAGGTTAAGGCGCTGTTGTTGTTACAAAATGGCAGACGTGCAGAGAGCACGCGCATCCTCCTGCTAGGCTGCTGGGGGAGGGGCCCTCCGCCGACTCGTCCCTCCGCAAGCCGGGCCTGTGGTGAGCCAAGCGTGATTGCAGGCGGCACGCGACATCACGCGCTTCAGAGGAGAGCAGAGGTGGAAAATACAGGGTCGGAATGTAAATGTCTTCCCCAGTGTTTTTTTGTTTCAATCGCCTGGATTTGCTAATTATGACAATTCTCCACCCATGAGGTAAGAGGAGCGGACAGGGGTGGGGGGTGGAGCATAACTAGCTCCTCCTCTTTGGCTGCTCTCTGCTTCCAGCTGTCCCTTCACAGCCATGTACAGCTATAGCCTCACTTACAGGTACACACACCTCAGGGTGAATGAGATGCCCCATATAAAGGCACAGTCTGCAGTGACTTGGGGCTTGGGGAGAGATCTTCACGAGCTGCCCTGCACTATAGTCTTGTATTTTTACCCATCACGCCTTCAGAGAAGTTTTTTTTTTTTTTTTGGTGAGTGTGGGTGTGACCGGTCTATGTGTAGGTGTTTTGGTTATTCCTTGGTTTTTATTTATTGCTTAACTCCAGAATAAGGGGAAATAAAATGGCGTGACTCTGCCACACATGACACTATTGGTCGCGCACAGTGTATTAGGCTAAGCCACGGTGCCGGTGCGGCGCTGCAGAGTTGGAGGCAGACCAATCACACGACGCTCATTATGAAACTGGAGTCCCACAGTGCGTCATCAAGTTTGCGTGACTCAGCAAGTTTGGACAGAAACAGGAAGTTGGGGTTGGCACATACAGTAAACCACGGGAGTGTTGTCATGGCAATTAAAATATCTGGGAATAGGTCCACAGTCTATCAACCACAAGGTCATAATCCTTTTAGAAACATTTGTTCAATCGCTTAATTTAAAACTTGACTGACTTCGGAATTGTGCTTATCAGAAATTGCAGAAACAACACCTTTTACAGTAATATTTTTTTGAGAGAATTTTATTTTACAAGTTCAAGTGAAACAGTCCAAAAAGAAAGACTTAACCAGCTGACATACAGACAGACAGGCACATATGGATATCATTTAAAAAAATTAAAATAATCATACACATGGGGACTCAGTCAAAATAGAAAAAATGAGAGAAAATATATTGAATTATATTTGGTGGAATATTTTACAGTAATATTTGTTTTCCTCCTTGGCGTTGCGTTTGTGTCTCCACTGTACCGCACTGTGTCATAGGGACTTCTCCAAACCCCAGAGGAAGAAAACGCTCTTATTTCTAAACAGCCTCGTCTGTACTTCCATAGGAAGTACTAGCGCACGTACGCTTATTGTACTCTGCCCGTTGTGACGAAACTCGGGTCTCACACCGCAGTGTCAGCCCAGTCAACATCACCCCCCCCCCAGCACCGCTTTTATTCTGACTCCCTCTGTGCCTATATGTGAAATATTATACTCTGATCAGGTTTTCGCATGCCGTGCTCTGGAAAACCTTCAGTGTGCATGTGAAAATGACTGCAGCAGTGAGAGACTCAAGCTATAACCATTCTGCCTCAGATATGCTGCACCTACACTATTCTGTGCCCTCTCGAACTGCGAAACTGCTCAGAAACTGACCGAATACTCCATGCCTTTTTAAAAATATTTTTAATTGTTTCTGTGTATTGCTCTAATCTCTGCAATGTATTGAAGCATTTTATTGGCATTGTTGTGTTTGCTCAAGTGATGACATTAGGTCATTTATTTGTCCTGAGCTTCCCAGGGACTATGGATGAAAAGGAGCTCATTAGCTAACTCTGGCAACATTTACATCGATGTGGAAACTGAAATGTTGATTGTCATTCATTGTCCCTGTTAAATAAATAAACAAACAGCGCCATTAGCTATTCAAATGTACCCACTTAAATTTAGAATCGGCCGCCATATTCAGAATGGCTACTGGAAACGGTAGAGAATTCACCCAGGCGTGGGGCCTGATAAGATTCTACAACATTGGTCCAGGGAATGCATGGTAATTGGGAGGGGGGGGGGGGTTTCTCTCAACTCCCCCATCGCCCCCACTTAACTTATCCTTTTTTTTTCATTTCCAGTCATGATTCCTGCATTATGAAGCCTCACCACTCGGGTCCCCTGTATTCGCAACAGCATTGACGCACAGTGTCCTCAGCGAGGGCTGAGCATTTACACACCGGGGCTGCCCGGCCCTGTTCCTGGTGATCGACTGTCCTGTAGGTTCTCCCTCCAACCCTAACGAAGCACAGCTCATTCAACAGCCAGAGATACCATTGATCTGCTGATTAGTAGGATCAGGTGTGTGAAATTCGGCCTGAAACGAAGACCAACAGAATGGCAGATCTCCAGGAGCAGGGTTGGGCATACACGACAGATGGCATAACCAGTACAGCAGCAATCCTTCACTTCTAATTATACACTGAGTATTTGCACTGTCAGCGATTGAGAATTCACATTTTGCCTTTTTATGTTACAGTAGTCAATAACTTATTGTCAATGATAAATAAACAAAACAGCACATCCCACTCCTTCATCTGGCCTCCAAAGATACAATAATGTATTCAAGATGTCCAGGACACAGGATCTGATGTCATGGCAATTGCGAAGTGAAATGCACATGCGTGGAATCTTTGTAATTACTTCACCTGGGATTCCTCCATGACTCAGCAGTGAATAGGCACTTTTTTTTTCCCCACTGGTCACAGAGAAAGTTAACTCTTTATCAAATAATATTTGCATAAAATTTATCAATGTGCATAGCCCTAAAAAAATTTTTGATGCTCAAAGAACATTACTTTGTGCAGGGCTCAAGAATAATGCTTGTCTGCTTCTCTTGCCATGAAGGTAACACAGAAGCTGAGTTTTATGTGAGAGATAAATCCCAGAATTGGAACATTAGTACAGTAGACTCTTGACCAATATGCCCTGAAAGTGCAGTGTCAAAACATATGAGCTTTCCAGAGACTAGAGACAACATACAAATATAACGGCACCTTATCTTACGTCACACCTCTCGTCCTTTTTAATGCTAAAAGGCTAAACTGATAAAGTGTGGCATACAGCACAAGAAATGTGAACGATTTTCATTTCACATCTTTTTCGTGGAAGTTAATTAACTTTTGTCACTGACTCACTCCATCAACTGAGCTAATGTTTATATAACTTCAGGAGGCAAGTCATGGCAAAGCAAGTCATCACTTGTTGACATTTTACTGCTTGTGTGTCTCCATAACACTGATGTAGGCACTTTCATGGCTACCTATCAGACACTACTATTGATATAAATAGTTATTGTTTATTTATTGAACTGACATGAACATACACAGTAAACTGCCCAGTGTTAATTCAATTCTGAACAGATAACATTTGGTCCCCCTCTGGAATGTGGGACCAAATGTTATCTATAAAGAGTTGAATTAACACTGGACATTTTACTGTGTATGTTCATGTCAGTTCACTGAATCTGCTAAAACTTTTACTTAATCAGTTAATGAAAGTTGTGCGGACTTGCTTGTTCAATATCAATGCCAAGAGAAAGCATACTGTGGGTTTAGCCCTGTATTGTAAACATAATGGCAAAAGGTTAATAAAGTTTTTGAAGAACTGATGTTTTTACTCTGGATATCCATTTTTATCCCAACAGAAACGATTAAATAAGGGTTAACAACCAGTTTGGAGGAGGGAAAATGCAGTATTTAGAACAAATAATGCTTCACTGTTATTACTGTGTGCTGTGTGAAATATTGTCACTAGCAGGATAAACCCTTTTTAAAAAAGCCCCCCTTCTTGTACAGACGTTTAAAAAAATTTTAAAAATAAAACATCCAATACTGTTCTGTTGTAAAAGAAGCAAAAATCCAATACTCCATGAACCTGTGTTTAACTACCGCTTTGTGTCCAATACAGACCGATACAGACACACGAGCGAGGTTAAAAGCTGATAGTCGACAATTATTTCAGATCAAAAGAAAGTAACCTTGAACCTGAAGTGCAACGATCTGGATCTCATTCACCATCCACTCATTTATGATACCAGGTAAACAAGCTAACATTACCTCTATATTTTTCACAGACGTCTTTATCCTAAAGTTCGGGAAATAAACATGAATCAGAATTAATCTTGCCTGAGGTTGCGCTGTATAAACAGGAAGTTGTGTTGGTGCTTGCTCGCATGGGCAAATAAAACTGCGTTGTCATTGTGAAATATGGGCTATGTTGTCAACAATTTTTCATTATCTTTCCGCGGGATAAAGAAGCCGACATTAATCAGAAAGGAAGTTTAAGAAAGAAAACCTAGAGGGAGCCAGGCACCAACACATTACAGCAAACGTAAACTAATTTACTCTAGTAATAATAAAGCTCAGTAGAATAGTAATGCGAATTGCCTACTTCAAAATTCAGACGGAATCGGATTACAACTGTCCAGAAACCACTCGCTACAATCAGTGTGACGTCAGTGTCTGTGTGTTCTGATAGGCTGGAGAGGTGCCTTGCTACTTCCGCTTCCTCCCTGCGCTGCTATATGTCGTATAGGACACAGAAAGCTGCCCACAGTCGTTTATTTCTTCGGTCTGAGGGTTACCTGCTTCAACAGTGCTTGAACGGCATCCCAATTACCGTCTCCTAATACATCTAATTACTATTTACCTTGTTTACTTTATCGCTACGTGTATCGCCATCAAAAACTTTAGCTAGCTGAAGAGCGGACTCGAGACTATCGACTCACATTTTAAAACCGTGTAAAAAATTAACGACCATTGTGTCTAGCTTGACTATATAGCGTCTGTCTTTTTGAAGGGCATTATTACAAGGTAAGTACAGCCTTATTTATTTTACACTAATGTTTAGCTAGCAACCGAAGTTAATTTGCTTTCGGGTCAATTAACTGAATTTGTCTTAGTATTTTATAAAGTCAACGGAGGTTAATTTATATAGTGCTAAGAAAGCAAGCGACAATATTTGGCTTTTATATTGAGAAGCTAACCCTTAGCCATTGTTATGAATTTCCAACGTGGTGTAGGCTAATTACCTTTCTGTGTATATACCGTTCCGTCATTTGCAACTAGCCGAAACGAGACGCGATAATTAGATAAGTGTAGTTTGTTCATGTGCAAAATTATGAGTATTTAAAAAGGGCAATTGAATAGACTGGTTGTGTAGAGGCTAGTTAAAGTCATTATTTCAGAGCGCTTGTAACATAACTACCGTTAGCCTGACCGGGGGTAGTTTCGTTATCTCTCTGCCAGGCCCTTGCCTCTTCGAGAGATAAACCGACTGAATAGCAGTAAGCAACGGGTTGCGTGATAGATAAATACATTGCCAGTTGTCTGGCAACGGGTTCGCTGTATTTCTGCGTGTTGCGGGTTGTTTCAGTAATGGCGGCACATTGTATTAGTTAGCTGCGTGCCCGCATGTGTTTACAATCGGGCCTGCAGTGCGCGTGAGGGAGTGCCCAGTGGTTTATGCAGTGCGTCACAAAGTGGATTTTTTCATTCCAGTTATTGAATGAGCGATTGGGCATGGGTGTGCCTCCGGGGTCATGTTTGTCGCAACGTAGCATGACTGTACACAATGTTACCGCATCGTGTGCTTTACTCGCGTCTGTTTAACATTTCCCACTCCTCACGTAGTTCGGCAGTGCAGCTCAAACGCCCTGTAGCAATGTAAATACTGCCTCAACAGTATGGAAAAACTGATTTCTTCAATATTCGTATTTGTACCTGCTCCAGATATGACCCCAGTTGCTCTGTGCAGTTATGTTGATGTGATCGAGTGTGTTGCATAGTGCCTGAGGTATGTTTTAGAAGTTCTTGTTTCAAATGGATAACATTGCCCGATTCCAAAGGTAGTCGGCCTGTGAATAATTAAACGCGTTGCACTGTCACAGGTATGGCTTGCTTTCTCTCCGCTTCTGGGTCCCTTGAATTATCCGCCGGCAAGACGGAATATAAAAAGTAGAACGATCCAAGCGCACAAAAGCGGAAAAAAATCCACGGTTTAAAAATGGTATCTTTTTAGGGAAAAAATAGGAACGGCTATAAGGTGGGAATAAATGTCCACGGTTTTTAGGATACGGAGCAAAGTGTCCTGTGAGTGAAATAGGAGGAGAAGGACGTGTACAGGGGTATCAGTTATAGACTTTTCTCTCTGCGTTAAAGCGAAGCGCAGAACAGTGTCCTTAACTGGCGCGTGGCTGCTGTATAATCACACAACGATGCTTTCTGTTCGTTGCTTTCCCTGCACGCTGTTGACCTGCTCTGCGAAAGAACACAAGTGGATTTTCTGCGCGGTCTTTGTGTTGCAGAAAGATGAGTTCCCAGGTGAGACAGAACTTCCACCAGGACTGCGAGGCCGCCATCAACCGGCAGATCAACCTGGAGCTGTATGCCTCCTACGTCTACTTGTCCATGGTGAGGAGGGAGGGAGGGAGGGAGGGAGAAGTATGCTTTAATGAGGAGTCGTGAAAAGAAAAGACGAAGAAAAACGATAGACAGATGGAGGGAAGAAGAATTGGAGATGGAAAAACTGGTGTGGAGGAGAGTTCATAACAATTTTTAAAAAAAATTTATTTTAAAGAGTTGATTTAACGTCATAGGTTAGTCAGAGTATCGCCCATTGTTGAGCCATGCTGATTCATCCTGCATGAACCCTTTTTAAACCGTAGCAGATGCAGTTGTTCCTCAAGGTCCTATTCACACAAGCTCATCCTTTCACATGCATTTTTTAACATTCGCGCATCTTTCCGATGTTTAAATAATTCAGGTTAAGGATCTTCTTTAACGGTGCAATGGCAGTGTCACACCCTTTTAATGATGGAGTGCAGTGCACACAGTGGAGATTATTTCCCATGATGCTGTGCGGTCATTGCATTGAGCTTTCCGCTAATGGCCAATGTGTGGGATGCTGGGCGAGCTTTGCGGCGTCTGTCCCGATGTGTAGCGTAGATCTCCCATAGTGCTGAATGGGCGTTGAGCTCTCCCGCTCTGCTGCAGGCGTATTTCTTCGACCGGGACGACCAGGCCCTGGCCAACTTCGCCAAGTTCTTCCGCAAGCAGTCCCACGAGGAGCGCGAGCACGCGGAGAAGCTGATGGACCTCCAGAACAAGAGAGGGGGCAGGATCTTCCTGCAGGACGTCCGGGTACGAGAGATTGTGTGTCTGTGTGTGTGTGTGTGTGAGAGAGAGAGAGTGTGAGTGTGAGTGTGAGTGTGAGTGTGAGTGTGTGTGTGTGTAATGTGTCTGAGTCTGTGATACAGACGTGTCTTTGAGTGTGTGTGTGTGTATATGTGAGTCTGTCTATCTCTCTGTGAGTCTGTGTGTGGGTGTATGCGTGTGTGTGTGTGAGTGTGTATATGTGAGTCTGTGTACGCGGGTGTGTTTGCGTGTTTGTGTGCTCATGTGACTGTGGGACTGAGTCCGCTCTAACGGTGTGTGGTAATGCAAGTGGCAGATAGGGCAAAGAGCGAGGGGCAGGCCGTTATCTGCACACTCCCAGTCCACTGCTGTCCTGCCCACTCGGGCTCTTATCAACTGCACCCAAAGACAGCGACCTGCACATGCGATCATACACCCCTGTGCATGTATGCACACGCACACACACACACACACACACACACACACAGAAAGCCAGACAGAGTGCCAGACGCACTGGGATAGCTACACTCAAGGTCAAAGTCAAAGAACACAGTCATGTGGACCCACAGTGGCAAACAAGGACACAGAAAAGCAAGCTAAAAGAGTCATGTAATTCAGAATCAAGGAGTCTGAGCAACAACTCAACAAAAACAAACATGTACAACATATAAACACACAATGAATAAGGAGATTCGCTCAGCCTTACAGGTGGGAGAATCAGGAAACAGACTCGCACGCACACACACACTTGGAGCTCTGTAAGGCTGCCCCTCATGATTTAACAAGGGAAAGAGAGAGAAATGTGACAAACCATATATCGTATGTACAAGTAGTGTGTACTGTGTGTGGCCGTGTGCAGTGTCTGTGAAGTGTGTGAGTGAACGTGCAGAGCGTGTAAATGTGTGTGTGTGCCTGTGCCTGTGTGCTACAGAAGCCGGAGAGGGACGAGTGGGGCAGTGGTGTCGAGGCTCTGGAGGGCGCCCTGCAGCTGGAGAAGAGTGTGAACCAGTCCCTGCTGGACCTGCACAAGCTGTGCTCCGAACACAACGACCCCCATGTGAGTCCCCACTGTACCCCGCACATTCACGCATGCATACGCACACATGCGCGCGCACACACGCGAATGCATACACACACACGTGAATGCATACACATACACACACACACACATTCATGTATGCATACACACACACACGCACGTACGAATGCATACACACGCACACACACAAGAATGCATACACACAGACACATACACACACACAAACTCACACGAGCATACACACACACACACACTTTTAGTCACACAGTGTACTTCGTAAGGCACATTGCTGACAGGTTGAATTAAAGACCACAGATTGCCAACGGATACTTTACTGCACAGTGAGCACTCTGTGCTGTGATTGGACGGTCAGCTCTCCCAGGGGGAAACGCCCATTTCTGTTGGGCATGCAGGGTAAATTTTGAAAACCACCAGGGGAAATCCTGGTTTCAGCTGAGGAGATCTGAAAGTGCGCTAGTTCCACTTGGGGTTGGGATTTTTCAGGCGAGTTGTTGTTCCTGGAAAGCACTGGAAATGCTTAACGCTTTAGCTGCCCCACGATTGGTTGTAATTCTGCCGGGGACCAGCACTCACTGTCAGGTAGTTGTTAAATCCGGACGGTGGGAGGCGGAGTAGCTGTAACGTCAGACCCGCCGTAGTTTACTCTGCCAGGCGCATGCGTCCCGCTCTCGAACCTTTGCCTTGAAGTTTTCCGTGGGTTTTATTATTTTATTTTTTTTGCACCCGTATTTAAAACGCGGTCACAGAACCTCGGTCGACCACGTCGGAGCATTTTGGGCGGCGGCCTCTTCGACCGCTCTCGAGACCTGAGCGACTGAGGGTGCGAACAGGCCCTTTAATCTTTGCCCCCCCTCCCCTCCCCTCCCCTCCCTCCTTTTCCCACAGATGTGCGACTTCATCGAGACGCACTACCTGGACGAGCAGGTGCGGTCCATCAAGGAGCTGGCGGACTGGGTGACCAACCTGCGGCGCATGGGCGCCCCGCAGAACGGCATGGCGGAGTACCTGTTCGACAAGCACACGCTGGGCAAAGACAGCAGCTAAACCCGCGATCCTTTCCTTTTCTCTCTCTCTGTCCCGCTATTTAGCCATTTCCTGTGAGTGTGTGTGTGTGTCTGCAATCATCCCTCACTCATTCACTGCAGCCCTGCCCCGCGCTCTCTTCCTTCCTCGACGCAGTGACGTCCCCGCGAAGCCATCAAAGTTTCCGTCCAGGGCAGGCGGGGAGCTGGTGCTAACGCTAACGCTCGCCCGCCCTGGCCCCTCTGCTCACGCGTTTTAGTCGGGAAATATACTCTTATCAATAAACTGAACCCTCTGGATTCTGAAGCTTTGTCCTCCTGTTTTTCTTGTGTGTGTGTGTGTGTGTCTGAGCGCATGCGTGCGTCCGCATGCCTGAGCGCATGTGTGTGTGTATATGTGTGTCTGAGCGCATGCGTGTGTCCGCATGCCTGGGCGCATGTGTGTGTGTGTATATGTGTGTCTGAGCGCATGCGTGTGTCCGCATGCCTGAGCGCATGCGTGTGTGTATATGTGTGTCTGAGCGCATGCGTGTGTCCGCATGCCTGAGCGCGTGTGTGTGTGTATATGTGTGTCTGAGCGCATGCGTGTGTCCGCATGCCTGAGCGCATGTGTGTGTGTGTGTGTGTATGTGTGTCTGAGCGCATGCGCGTGTCCGCATGCCTGAGCGCGTGTGTGTGTGTATATGTGTGTCTGAGCGCATGCGTGTGTCCGCATGCCTGGGCGCATGTGTGTGTGTATATGTGTGTCTGAGCGCATGCGTGTGTCCGCATGCCTGGGCGCATGTGTGTGTGTATATGTGTGTCTGAGCGCATGCGTGTGTCCGCATGCCTGAGCGCATGTGTGTGTGTGTGTGTATGTGTGTCTGAGCGCATGCGTGTGTCCGCATGCCTGGGCGCATGTGTGTGAGCGTGTGGCTGAGCGCATGCGTGTCCCCGCATGCCTGGGCGCATGTGTGTGAGCGTGTGTGCGCGTTAGCGTAGGCGTCCTATTCCAAGGCCTTGATTGCAGATGCAGATGGATTTGGACAGTTGCAGTCAATCACAGGTCCCTATTTATGGTTCTCATGGTGTCGTGAAACCGAAACAGGTTCTGGGCTCTTAATGCAGATCTGACGCTACAGCTCGCCTAGTGCAGTTTACCAAGCCAACAGTGATATTAATGTCACTCACTGCTTCCATGTGAGAGTTGCGCAAGAATTTCAGTTCTTGGCAGGTCCAGGTTTTGACACCAAACTGTTTCCCGTAAGGGAAGGGATCGGCAAACGGTAAATTCCCACACCTCTGCTTTTACTAAGCTGGGTGTTGAACAAGTTCTTTTTAGCTGTGGGAAAAAAGCCTGTTGGTATGGGAAGCATAATACTAAATACAGTTTATTTTGAACCAGTTTTCATTTTATAGGAAAACGCACACATTGAATTTGGATTCAAGTGTTTTTATGATTCAAAGAACAATATGGAAACCGATATTTTGATTCAGACAATCTGATCTGATACTTATACCTTGTGTAATTACTTTTTTTCTTATATTTTAACTTAAATTTAGCCACAAGATAAAAATGTTAATTTGTATGAAGTAAATTTATGAACAGGAAAATAACATTTCCTTTTGATGTTATGTTGTGTTTAGATACAAGCTGAAGTCCTCCAGTAGTGGATGGGCAGTATAAGAACTTTGTTGTTTTCAGGATAAAAGAAAATTCTAATTGCAGCTGAATAAAATAGACTTGATGCAGTGATGTAACTGGTTTATTTCTGTAGTTAATTATGTATATGTTATAACATCAAAAATTACAATTTTGCTTGCACCGGATCTTTGATACTTTTCAGCAGTGCTTTGAGGAACGGTGTACAGTTTCTAAATATGGCGATTATCGTCAGAGATCAGATGTAAAACCAAATTAGTGTTACGCTAAAAAGAAGTGTCACGGCCAGCTCCACCACTGGAAATGGGAATGAGAAAAACAGGCAAGTGGCCATCTTGTCCATGCGACAGACTTCACAGGAGAGCCGTTAATTAAACAACACCTTTAATTCTGCCTGCACTTTGCACCACTATTGGTCAGGCTGTAAAACAATGGAATGTTTCTCCATTCTGTGGCTGTCATGTGATCTGCGCCTGAAATAGCTGCTTAAAACTGGCCTTGGCTGCCTCTTTAGAACCAGCAGACTGCAGGCACCGGGTAACCATGGATACATCATTTCTGAGCTTGTTACAGAACTCTACTACTCCTGCCTCTATCACCTGGAAGGACTGGACCATTTGTTCTATGAGTGGCTGGTATAAATGGGCATAGCCATGGTCTGAACTGGGAACAAATACTTAATTTGAAGTACCTTTAATGCTAGCTGACAATTCTCAGGAGTGTGCAGGAAATTTTACCAGAATCTAAGGCGAGGCTCCCTAACCCTGGTCCTTGGGAACCATAGGGTCTGCAGGGTTTGGTTTCACCTTAAGATCAGCAATCAATTTCAGAACTTAGTAAATGAGGTGAGGTATTTATTACCTGTGTAAGTAAGTCCAGCAGGCCCTGTGGCTCTCCAGGACCAAGGATGGCTACCCTGACTGAATGTCTGATTTTCACATTTGACGCAGTTGTGGTAGCGGTTGGATCCTCCTTGGTTTGCGTGCCGAAGATAGCCGAGGACAAGCCCCTCCCCCTCAGTCTGCGTCCTTCCCCCCTGGGGCCCGACCTTTCCCCCCTTCCTGCATCAGAGGGCCCAGCAGGTCTCCCTCCACCAGGGAGATCCCTGAATCATTGGGCGAGGGCTGCTGAGTGGCTGCCGGTGGAGAGACCGCGGAGGAGGGGGCGGGGCTAATGCCGGCGGGCCCGCCCACCACGCTGGCCCGGTTGGCAGCGGCGGCGGCGGCGGGGGAGAAGTTTCCGTGGTTGCAGAAGCTGCCGTGGCTGCCCCCGTTGCAGAGGCCGCCGGCGATGCTGTTGCTGCTGCTGCCGGGAGCGTTGATGCTGCCGGAGCTGGCGCTGGCACTGGGGGCGGGGTTTCGGGAGGGAGGAGTGAAGGAAAACACCTTCTCCACCCCTCCCCCCGGGCCCCGGGCGCTGAGGGGGCCGGCCTGGCTGTCGCCGGAGGACGGGATGTCCAGGGAGAGGCGGGGCGGCGGGGGCCGGCGGGTGGGCGGGCCCTGGGAGGGGCGGAGTTTGGGCAGGGGGCACGGCTCGGGGGCGGGATCGGGGAAGCAGAAGGTGTGGCCGGGGTGCGGCTCTCCCTCCGAGCCGAGCCAGGGGAAGGCGGAGGTGGGGGGCGGGCGGCCGGGCGTGTCCGGGGGCGGCGCCGGCGGGGCCAGGGAGCAGGAGCTGCGGTCCCAGTCCTGGGGCCAGCGCGGGGGCCGGGGGCGGGGCGGGGCGGCGGGCGCGCAGTGGATGGGCGTCTGCGGGCAGCTGTAGAAGCCCGGCCGCTCGTACGCGGGCAGCGAGGAGAAGGCCAGCTCCAGCTCCCGCTCCGGCGGGTGGCAGGGCTGCCCCGGGGCCGGAGAACCTTCCGGGTGCAGGTAGAGCGGGAAGCGGCCGAGCGGGGCGCCGGGCCGCCTGCGGAGGAGGGAGACCCGCGACGAGGCCGAGCCGCGCGGGAAACTGGGGGGCTGGACCCCCAGGAAGCGGCTCAGACCCCCCAGGAGGGGCGTCGAGTGATTGGCCTCTTCGTGCTCCTTGATCTGCTCCAGATTGGACTGGAACTCCATCTCTTCCTTGGGCACACTGAGAGGGTCAAAATGGCGTCAGAACCAACACGTAGGACACCACATATTTTCCTCACCTGTGGTTTTATTCCACATAAAAACAGGCACTGCTTTCAAGCAGGCGTTCACCAAAGTGGGGGTTTGGGGGTCCTCTTCAAAAAGGAAAAATTATTTCTAAATTACATTTTTATTCAGAAAAGACAGTTTTGTTTCATGAAACGTGTGGTCATCACATTATCAGGTCTTTGGTAATAATGGGCCTGTAACGTTATGCTTCTGTTGGCAATGTGCACCTGTGAATTAAGTGTGGGCTTCCGGAACAGGAAACGTTTAAACCAACATGGAGGCTGTGACACGCCCAAGCTTATCGTTCAAAAATAGAAGCGTTCGTTACA
This sequence comes from Anguilla anguilla, assembly GCF_013347855.1. NCBI lineage: Eukaryota > Metazoa > Chordata > Actinopteri > Anguilliformes > Anguillidae > Anguilla > Anguilla anguilla. Next base: position 8,532,555 of record NC_049216.1, read on the forward strand.
GACGCAGGATACGGTGCTTCCACAGAACAGCCAGTGACACAGTGGCCCCTTCGTTTCTAAGGAGCTCAATAGGGTCCCACTATGTCACTTACATGGTTAACCACTGTGCAAACGGCACTAGTGGTCAGCCACTGTTGCTGGGTCATACATGTAAGGTCATGCTCATGTATGATGATTTTTATTTTATTATTATGTTTATTTTTGGAGGGTAGCTTAAATTGATAAGAATGTAGGATAGGCATATATAAGCATTATGCTTCTGCCTGTGCCTTTTCAGTCACTACCTCATACATAGATTGTTGACTTGTTTATACTGTCTAAACTGTTTATATTTATTGTATTGTGTGTGATGACTGAATAAAAATACTACTACTACTACTACTAATGACAGGATGGGATATCAGCCAGGACAGGAGTGCGGCTTTCAGAACTCTGCTGCATGAACCTAACCACGCAGAAGGGGGAAATGGCAAACGTTTAGCTGCGGTGTGAAGAGGAATGTTAGATCCTCACGCTGGTTAGTCACATGGAATAGCTGCATGGTTAGTAGTTGTGAAACTAAATGATGTGGCTGCAGATGGTTCTGGTGAACAGCTGAACGATGCATGTTTAGAAACACGAAATGAAGAAAGAATGGAAAATCTTGTTATGTGGTGGCCGAAATGCTAAAAAGTGCTGAGAGTGTGGGTGTGTTACTACGGTACTCCAGATTTAGTGTGTAATTGGTACAATCTTAGTGTGCCAACTATGTGAGAGTGTAACTGGTGCAATTTCAGTGTGTTGGGAGTATGTGAGTGTGCATTTGGTGTAGCTCCAGCATGTTAGCAGTATGTGAGCGTGTAATTGGTGTAAATCCAATGTGTTGCAGTGTGTGAGTGTGTGATTGGTGTAACTCCAATGTGTTGCAGTGTGTGAGTGTGTGATTGGTGTAACTCCAATGTGTTGCAGTGTGTGAGTGTGTGATTGGTGTAACTCCAATGTGTTGCAGTGTGTGAGTGTGTGATTGGTGTAACTCCAATGTGTTGCAGTGTGTGAGTGTGTGATTGGTGTAACTCCAGTGTGTCAGGCAGCTACACATTTTTGATGAGAAATGACAGCATTACACAGTGCATCAAATACCTATATTTGCCATATGGTTTCTATAGCTTTGTCATGAGACTGATAATTATTATTTGTTACTGCTATCTCGCTAGCTAGCTAATGATATATCTTTCTATCTCTCTCACTGCCTAGCTAGGTAGCTAGTGATCTCTATATCTCTCTTACCAGTTAGGTACATAGCTAGCGATCTCTATCACTCTCAATACCTAATGTTATCTGGCTTGCTAGCGAGAGAGAGAGATAGATCGCTAGCAATAGCCAGCTCTCTCGTGGTGCATAAAACTCAGTGTGTTTTGGTGTCAATGTGATTTTGGTAGAATAAGCCACATATTTGCCATATAGTCTGCTGCCCATCCTTTAAGTTTTTAGCTGCACCTCCATTCCATGAGTGAATGGCATCGTATCAGCTGAAGAAATAGGAAGCCCGAAACTCTGACTGGGTGTTGATGGGCAATGCCCACAAAAAGATAAACTGTTGGCAGCTTTTTACGGGCCACTTTCATCGTTCACTTGGCCGGTTGCTCCGGTCGCTGGCCGTCACTCAGCTACATAGAGAATGAATGGGCTTCTGGTAATCAGTCAACCAAATCACTCTGCTAATCAGTACCTGATGTCCAGAGCAGAGCCCATGAAGGAAGGCTTGCGGTGGTCGGCGCTGGCTGCGGTGTAGGGGGGCTGGGGCTCCGACTCGTTCCAGTACTGATCCCTCTCCACAAGCGGCACGCTGTCGTACATCTCATCCACTGTCAGCAGGGACACCTGGGGGAGGGGTGGATGGGGGGTGGGGTGGAGAGGCACAGGGATGGGGGGGAGGTCACAGCCCTGCAGTGAGCTCAGATAAAGTGGGCTGAACCCGGCTGCGCTGGTCCTGCATTCAACAGCGCTGATCTAGGGTCAGTTCTGCCTTTCGGCTCACAGTGGGTGAGGTGAGGACACGGGCAGGGAAAAACTGACCCTGGATCAGCACTCCTGCCCTGAAAAGCTTTATGAACATGACCTCACCTCAGCTGAACTTAGACTGACATGTCCACTGGTGAAGCAAAGGGGCGAGTGAGAGGAAGAGAGAGTAACAGATGGCTACAAAAGAGGATGTGGAGAAGAGGAAGAGGATCAATCAATTTCTGATTTTAGACACGCAATTCATGACCCAGTGACTGAAGTATCCTGATTTTAATCTCTGCTCTTTAATTACTGTTACACTGCTGTCTCATTCCCCATTTGGTGTTTCGAGCTTGATTGCCAGCTGTCTTGTTGGGTAACTCTATGTTTTATGTCAGGCCCCCCTTGCAAAAGAGACATTCAATCTCAACAGGGAATTCCCAGTGAAATAAAGGTTAAAAATAAAAATAAAAAAGGGACAGAAAACTGAAGACGTACGAGAGGAAGATTGGAGAGGAGGTGAGCTAACCTGAAGGTTGCGATCGACCAGCCAGTTGGTCTCAAAGTCGTCGTCATCTTCTCCAAAGGGGTTAATGAGCTGCTCAGCCACCTATGGTGATACGTCAAACCCCCACGTCAAACAGAGATTACATTACGTTCTTATCCAGAGCGACTTACACAACTTTTTACATTGTACATTACATTTATATTGTATCTAATTATACAGCTGGATATATACTGAAGCAATGCTGGTTAAGTACCTTGCTCAAGGGTACAACGGTAGTGTCCTACTGAGGAATCCAACCTGTCACTTTTAGGTTACAAGACCAACTCCTTACCCATTATTCTACACTGCTGCCCGGTGTACAGTGATCACACGTACAACTATACAAAACATGCTGATTCACCAACACTGAGTCCTTCGGAGAGGACCTTTGCCCTCAAATCAATCATCAGTTTTTGGTGGTAACTTTGTCTGGCCATTGATAATGTAGTAAAAAAAAAGAAAACATTTAAAAGATAGTAATCTTCAAGATATGGGTCTCTTGCCTTGGAAGAATCAGCCTGAGTATTAGCGATGCACAGCTAAGGTGTCAAAAAGGTGTGTTTTGAAAGCAGGACATGGCAAGTAAGATATCTAGACAAACACAACTTGGAAAAACGTACGACTATTAAAATCCAGTGGAAGGATAGAAGAGCTTGACATTGAAATATGATAACATCAAACCAGGGTGAAGTTCCCCTTTTAGATTTACACCCGATTTGCATACTGACTCCCTTGTCAATCGTAGGGGGGGGTGGGTGGGGGGGTTGGGGGAAATCGGCGATTGTTGACCCTATAAAACACTATTAAAATGGTACAGTGAACTAAAAGGAGCTACATTTTTAGGAGTTTGCCCAATATAGGTCTGGGAAGCCTGTTGGCACTGTTGCCCATGTAACTCAGGCAGGTGCACTGATGGTCTCTTACACTGTAAGCTGTTCTGAATAAAGGTATCTGCAAAATGGCTGACTGGATGTATCGCTCACTCTCACCTTTAGCCAGCCAAAGTAGAAGAAGAACTGGAGGAGGGTGAAGACTGGCAGGTAGAAGTCAAGATCGTGTCCAGGGTAGCCCTGGGCGGGGTCAAGAAACTGTCGACCAATCAGACAGGCGAGAAAGAAAGTGTAGACAGCCACCGTTGCCACCTAGCAGGGATGGATGAACCCAGCAAAAACAGGCTTTCAGCTTCTGCAGATCCATTTTGCTTCAGCACATGGAACATGCATCACTTGACTGACATCTAAAGATTTCTGACTTCTTTTGTTACCTGTAGTTACCAGCACTATAAGGGCCCTATAGTTTTTTGGATAAATAACTCCCATTGTGGAACATTAGTCTCATTTCAATAAATGATGGATTTAATTGGATATCAAAAATTGGATGTCATTTTTACAATATTAATTTGCTTTGAAAAAATATTGCGTATTGGTCTTTCAGTAAACATGAGACCAACACGTAAAAGTCAATGAGTGATCATCATTGAGCCATTGTGTTTTTTCAATACAGACGACAGTACATTTTTAAAGTCAATCCACATTTAATTAGCAGGACAAAGGGCAGGTAATAAAATTAGACCTACTGTAAACTGTCTTCTGATTTTTGACAGAGCATGCTGCCTGCCCTTTGTCAAACTCAAGTTTTTGCTTTTTATATTTATGAGATTTTGAAATTCCAGCCTGTTGTTGTCTTTGGGGCGCAGTCTAACAATTTTTAACAAATTGCACGTTGCGCAATACAAATTATGTTCATAGTGTCGCACTGAACCAGACGGATGTACTCCACCCAATAATTTTCCAGAAGTTGGTCATCCATGTTTCACCTTGAAGCAGCTATGTAGTATCAAGGTTGTGGGTTTGATCCCCAAGCAGAGAATGGCAGATACACATTTTAGCAAAGTACTGAACTGCTTAAGCAAAACATCGCCAGCTGGGTAAAGGATAATGTAAAAGGAATGTATCATATCCGATCTGCGTTTTGTAGTTGTTCCAATGACCTTCGGTATGCACTGATTGTACGTGACTTTGGATGAAAGGGTGTGCCAAATAAATGTGATATCATGTAAAGGAATGTACATTACATTGCTGTTTATTTGGCAGATACTTTTAGTGACGTACAATAAGTGCACATCCAAAGGTTGTGGTAAACACAGAACAACACAGAACGCAGGACAGATAAGGTACAATTCTCACGAAGTATCAGTCATCCATGGCCATGAACATCAAGACTAGTTCCCATAATAAGCACTTAGTAAGTCAGTAAAGTTATGGCAAGTCATAAACTAGAAGTGAGGCAGGATTAAAAGAGAGATGGTGAAGAGCTACAACATCAAGATTTACAGCAGATACGAAATACAACATGAAAGTGCTAGATGAAGATACAAGTGTAACACACTGTACTAGATCAACACACAAGGTACACGTGTTACAATAAAGTGCTGCTAGATTTGGGATAGCCCCAATGAGGAGTGTAGTGTTAAAGTGTGATCTGTAGAGATGCGTCTCCAGACCACAGCAGAAAATGGGCAGTGACTGAGTGGTGTGTAGAGGAATGGGGAGTTTGTTCCACCGCTGGTGGGCCGCAGTGGAGAAGCTCCACAGTTGGGATGAGCGAAAACCAGTCACATGGATGGCAGGAAGTAAAAATCGCCCACCATCTAAGCTGCAATGTATAAGGGCTTCTGCTAAATGGTGAAGTATAATGGAACATTGTTGACACTTCCTTTTAA